>NC_142082.1:44145204-44422704 GCF_054644295.1 Miniopterus natalensis
CCTTTACAGAATGTTTGGTGAATTAAATGCTTTTGGATGCATGAAAACATCAATGAAATGCTTTTAAAGGCTGCATAATTTTTGACAACATAATTTCCTCATATTATAGATATTTGAGAAATATACAAATAAAATAATTGTTCAGCTACATTCTTTTGCATCCAGGTCTCAACCTTTCATCCTTCCTTGGTGAACTCGGTCAACCAAGATTTCAATTTCATCTAAATTTATTTCTCTTCTCAAGTCCTGATGACAAGTTCTGTTTAGTTGATCAAATAACAATTTACATTATTCTTCTTTCACACTGTCAATCCACCAAGCTTTCTTTAGTTTCTCTGGGATAGTGATAAATTCCTTGTTGGTCACTTTACATCTAGTGTTTATCACAAAACATTTCACTCACTTTGTCACAAGATATATTTCTCCAGTGCACAAAGTTTTCCCGCGCCAATAAAGCAATGCTATTTAGCATGGATCTTTAGGCCCTCTAAAATCTAGCTGCATAACAGTATTTAATTTTTCCTCTGTGCAGTTTAACTCCAACTATACTGGAATGTAATGTTAGCCACTATTTCTATTTCCTCTGTCTTCGAGTCTCCAATCTTTACACTAATTAGAAGCCATAGAATTTCTCTATTAGAGATAAGGCTCAAGTTCCTCAGTCAATCCTAGTCAAAGGAGGAAGTCCCAATTCAGTTTTGTCAACTGAGGAGCCTTATTTCAGTTAAGAAGGCAGCTTATTTATTTGAGACATTTTAATATATTTTAGATATATGGTCTAAATTCAGCCAATGCAAAATTTAGATGAGATATAAATGAGAATATTGTGTTGATGGACTATTTTGCCTGAAGTCAATTAGGACTTATTTCTGTAAGAAATTGGCAAATAATTTCTATTTAGATGAAAAAGTTTTACAGATGAAAGTTAACACAGTGTTTAATATTTCCAGAACTGAACATTGTAAGCCAATTCCAAAAATAATGGTACTACGGTCTCCATCTGTTACGATGCTCTGTTAAATTGTAGGATTCATATTTTTGTATCAGAAATGAGCTACAGTAAATACATATTCTAATTCACTGTGTTCCACCAACTTAAGCTATTATTGTTTACATAATCATAATGATGCTATAACTTCTGTAGATGAAATCAACTAAACATTATTTTGAATGACAATTCAAATTAATCCATTAGAATTATAATAATAATAATGCATTTTCTATCACAGTATATTCTTTATTTTTTTAATTTTTTAAAATTCATTTCAGAGAGAGGAATGGAGAAGGAGAGAGATAGAAACATCAATGATGATAGAGAGTCACTGGTATTCTGCCTCGTGCATGCCCTCCACTGGTGACAGACCAGCAACCAGGCATGTGTCCTGACCTGTAATCAAACCCTGACCTCTTACTTCATAGGTCAATGTCAACCACTGAGCTACACTGACCAGGCCGTCACAGTATATTCTTTAAGGGAAATGTTGTTCCTCAAAAAATGACTGTTTATTACTAACTAAAGATAGTAGAATGTAACAAAATAAACATTTAATAAAATGTTTAATCCAGGCATTACCCTAGCCTAACCATTAAATATATAACACTTCAATGGAGGAAAAAAATCTTTCTCAGGTTAAATCAGCTTCTTCACAATAATGTTATATAACAAACCACTCCAACCCCAGTAGTTTATATTGAAAACATTTCGTTTTCTTGCCCACTGTGTGCAGTTCCCTTGGACAAGCTGTCTGTGCTTCAGGCTATGATTTAGCTGGGTTTGGGTGGGTTTGGCTGGACTTGGCTCCAGTTACCTGACTTTGATATATGGACTCAAGTCTTTTGCAAACGTTTTCAGGCTTAAGGGGTCAATGCTACATGACACATGCTCTTTTGATGGAAGACCAGTGGAGCACAAGACAGCAAGCCAAATTGCAAACTTTATTTAATATTTCTGCTCATGTCACTTCTATACATACTTCATTGGACAAATAAAATTACCTGGTTAAATGGAAAATACTCTCAGGAAAACATATTTTTCCTGAAGAGGAAGGGGAGTGAATATTTGCAAAGTATAATTCACTCTATTACAACTTAACCTCTTGTTCAGAAATATCCACTTTCCGTTTGTATGCAAAAACTTATACATCTTCTCCATGACACACTAAACATCTCATCTGTTTATAACAGCAAGCTGCAAGTGAAGGATCTGGTAATCGTCTTAAGTGTGAATTTGGCTCTTCTTAGTCTGGAAACCTATTAAACATAATGGTGACAAAAGGAGGGTTGGAGTAGATGGGGTAGAATTGCAACATTGGAAACTGGAAAGAATTTGAGACTCATGGAACTCATTTGCCGGACAAATGTTTCCAATTCCCTTTATGCTGTGTTTAGATAAGGTACTAGTTTATGCTTCTTTTATCATGTTTAGAAGGGGATCCACAGTTCAATATTAGCCAGTCTTGGGCTCCACTCTCTAGGAGGCATTACCTTTTCCAAGATCTGCCTTGGCCACACTGAGGAGGGAATTGAAGAATTGAGTAACTAAAGAAGTGAGAATAATAAATTCACATAATTGTTAAAGTATTGACTTTCTTTTTCATCTATAGTGACTCCAATTAAATGACTGAATGAAAATATTATTGTTCCTTTTTATATTCTTCCTCTTATTCCAAGGAAAGTATGCTTTCTTGACGTCTTGATTAAATGATTTGTTGACTTGCTAACTAAATACTGACTGAAGTAATGCATGATATTTAGTTTAAATGGTTGGTTGATACAACAAAAATATTTGAATATATTTTTCGTCAAATTGTTTACTGGATTTTCATAAGGGAATATTAAAAATATCTGAAACATTTTATAGTCTCCTAATTGAAAAATAATTAAATACACTTCTTTATTAATACAACTTGGTAATATCATTGTTATGATTTGTAAATTTTAATTTATAGTCATATAAAATGCATGCAGACATATATATATATATATATATATGTGATGTTGCATAGTAAATTACATTTTGTAGGAGACTATTATGTTGAATCGTTCATCAAACTGAAGAAACCATTATGATCTACCAGTTCCCTTTTCTATTTAATTTAAATAAAATGTTGAACAGTTCCAAGATATGAGTTTGAATTTATTATCAAGGCCTTCATAAACATCTGTTATATATCTGCAGTAGAAACAAAATAATTTTGCTAAAATTTGTCCAAATGAATAATGAGTCATGTGGTTATCGTTATGCAAATAGAACAGCATATAATTAGAAATATTACAAAAATGAAATATGCATTTTTACTTATTGCTATTAGTTAGAGTATGGGTTTTAAAATTTAGTTTTTTTCTACTAACTCCTAATGGTTTTAATATATTATCTTTTGAAATACAGATAATCAGATTAGTAAGTCATAAATGACTATTGAACTATTGACCAAAATAATAGTGTTGAACTCAAATGTTTAGCCATGATTTATCAATTATTACAAATTAACTTAAAATTAATTGTGCAAAAGCATGAATTTTCATTTTTTACAAACTAGCAACCACAGGTTTTTTTGTTTTTTTTTAAGACATGTATCAAATTGTAACTACAGCCCAGCCGGGCGTGGCTCAGCAGCTGAGCATCGACCTGGGATCCAGGCGATTGGGGTTCGATTCCCACTCAGGGCACATGCCCGGGTTGCGGGCTCGATCAATGGCTCTCTCATCATTGATGTTTCTATCTCTCTCTCTCCCTCTCCTTTCCTCTCTCTGAAATCAATAAAGATATATTTTTTAAAAATTGTAACTACACACACACACATAAACACACCCACAAAAGATACTAATTTGTTAAATAACCCAAAGTATTGTCATAGTAATGTATTACCGGTATTCACATTAATGATTTAGTGGAAATCTTCTATAATTTTAATTTTCACAGGTAATGAAAGATATGTATTAGCATTGTTTAATAATCTCATGAGGTAAAGATGGAGGTAGTTGTGAACATTTGAAAAGGGCTAGTTTGTAGTTTATCGATGCTTATGTAAATGCGTGTAAAACAAAAATAAAATATATCACAATTGTATAGTTTCCACCACTAGAACAAGAAGAGTGCAATATTTATGCACTTTAAGTTATGCCTACCACATTTAATACCTAAGAATTTAGCAGAGCCAACAAGCTTTCTATAACTTCATGGGATGTCTGCTTTAAATACAAAGAGAGAAAACCATGTATTTCCACTAGTAATCCCAGCTATTGTTCCATTCCAGTTACAAAGGGAGCTGTATAATTATTATTAAGCCCTCCTTAAGCATATTTTAAATTATGCTTGTGTTACTTTTTATGTATTAGAGGAATCAAATCATAGTCATAAAACAAAGATATTCTATATATATTTTTCTGCTGTATTATTGTACTACTTTGGCTATCAATCTCTCTGTTGAGCAACATTTATCTTTAACTTCAAATGGAAATAGAGACTATCACATTCACATGAGGAGCTAGGAAGATTAATCCAGATTAATAATCTAAACACTTTCAATTTACCTCATTCCTACTAATGTTTTAGAAATGGTGGCTTAAGAAATGATGAAGTTTGATATTTCCTTAATATTTTATAAATTTAAAAAATATTTCTACTTATCCATAAACTAATTTGTTATATATGTACATGAATTCTTTCAAGTGCTGTGCTATTTTGACTGCACAACTAACAAAATAAATGCTCTCAAAGCCATACCAAGCACTAACCTTTCCTTCTTTTCTGTGTACAAAGGAGAAAAGTAATTTCCTGGCAGAAGTCATCTGCCATCCTCTCTCCTTCTTGTGTTCAGCTGCGCTTCTTTATCTGTGTTCTTTTTTTTCTCTCTCACCATTTGGTGGCATGTTCATTTTTCAATCACTTTACCTTGGCGTCACTAACAAACCTTACTCTTTTTTTTTCTTCTCCCACAACCAGGCTGCTCATCCAAAACATTTCAAAATTCTGTTATTTCTTCCTGTTCCCATCCTTAAAAGCTGCCACTTCCTTTTGGTTCCTGAAGCTAAAAAGCATTTTCCTAACATTTTTATCTGTAGCAACGTGGTCTCTTCTGCTGCTCAAAATTTATTCTGTAGTTAAACCACACAAGTTAGCAAATAAAGTTCCAGTTTTTCATTCAAGGTGACTATAGTTTTAACATTAAGCTGCTTAAAAATTACTTTGGACACAACTGAAGTTGAATTCCTTTGGATTCACCGTGGGACTTCCCATTTAGATTGTCCAAGTACAAATAGAATCTCTTTCTATCCTCTTTGCTTCTTCACATTCTTTTCAATGCCAGACACAATTTGTTTGTAATTTTTGCCATACTTCTGGGATGAGAAATCTCAGCTTTATGCCTCTGCATCAATCAGCATAGATTAGGAAATGTGATTCACAAACAACCCTGAATCTCAGTGGCCCATAACAGCAAAGGACAGTTTTCCTTCAGCACCAGTCTCACTCAGGGTGACTACTGTCCGAATAGTAGTTGCATGTTGTCTTCACTTTAGGTCGGAGGCTCACAGAGTAGCCTCTGGTTAGAACATTGCAAGTTTGTGGCAGAGGGACGTAGGAACAATTCGCTGGCTTTTAAAATTCTTTGGCTGGCAAAGGCCACATCTGTTCACGCATTATTGGAATTAAGTCACATCAGTGCTTGAGTTTTGTGGCATAAGAATATATGTTTCATGCAGATTCACTGAGGCAAGGGCACTAACCTATTTGGCCAATAGCAATTCAATTCAGCACCCCTCCCCCCACAATCACTACCAGCACCACCAAAACTTCTGTAAGCATTTTGATAAAGAAAATTCAGTTGATCTGGAAATATGAAAGGCATAATCTCTCATCATCTCTCTGAAATTAGGTTGTCAGTTTGAAACAAGTCTCTGGCAGATTGTAACTCTGAGTGACAGAGGCAGGACAAAATATATCTTGCAAATATGAGCCCCAGAAGGACAGATAAGAGTGATGACAAGAGGTTACTGCAGCTTCTTCATAGCTGCATACAGAAACATCACTGTCAATTATTTTTATTCAAATGTAAGGGACATTAATATAGTGTGTGAATGTCACCAGCTTAAAAGAATAAATAGAGGAAAAGAAACCAATTAGCAGATGGATTAAGTCAGGCACCACTGTGGGAGAAAATGTTGACTGAGTTCAGGACTCTAGTCTGAAATGCAAGAGAGAGAAAGAACTGACATGAGACTCACAGATTTGCGATCTGCTACTGAATTTGAACACTGTCATTTCTTATTTTTACTAAACATGTAATTACAGTTGGATTTACTAATTGATTTTTCATAGCTGTGAAGCTTTTCTAACTCTAAATAATTATTTTAAATAAATTATAAAAATATTTTTAAACATAGTATATTCTACAAAATATTCAGTTCACTGAATATATCACTTTGTTGATTTAAAATGTTTAGTGAATTACAATGATTTCATTTTCTTATTTAGCATTAGATAATGGTATCAACTAATTATAAAATCTTAATGCAATAGATTCACCTTAGAAATGATTTAATACAAATTTGCAACCAATCCTGGTGAAATTTCTCAGGCATGAACTGGTAACTATTCTTACTCTGCTGAAGTCTCTGTTAGAGAGCTTGATATACATCACTTGTCAACCTGTTATATTGTAAATGTTTCGACTTTTTAAAAAAGTCTTCCTTTGGGTTTACCCAAAATTTAGCTTTCTGTAATGTCTATTCCTTTATCACAGTCTGCCCAATAGAAGAGCTACAAGTTTATTTCATCTTTAATGTGAAATAACTTCAAACATATGCAAACTGCTATGGATTCTTTCTTACCTTTTCCTTATTTTTTCCAAAATAAATTACTCTAATGTTTCCTGATATGGCAAATTTCACAGATCCTTTAAAAATCTGATCAAATTCCCCAGGACTATTTCATTCATTGAAGAAATATTTATTATTTGTGTACTCTGCATTGTCAGAAATTGTGCTGCTAAAATGTTGGGTATGCAAATGTAGTTCTTACCTTTAAGAAGCTCACTGTCTAGTTGTTAGACAATTATAAATAATCACATAAGTTCATATAAAGTTATGTTGCATGATACATGATCTAAAGGGAAATTATAACACTCTTTCTTAATATGTTACTTATGTTACTTAATATGTTACTTAATATGTTTCTTAATATGGAAAAAACTTCTTTGTACTAAATGTTGCACTAGCATGTTTAATCAATCTAGTTCGCATACTATATTTCTTCTATCATATTTTATGTTGTATTTACTTTATCTACAGTAACATTAAAATAGTAACAAGTTATTTGTCAATAATATAAGATTTTAGTTTTTAATATGCCTTCACATAGAGAATTGTCAATGAACTTTTAAAATCTACCTTCCAAATCATATTTTGCAATATTATCACCTACTAAAAAATCCTAAAGAAACAAACAATCCATCACTCCAAAACAAAAACAAACAAGCAAAAGGTCTGGCAGGTTTTTCTGGGTTTTCATGTATTTGGTGAATTATTCAGATCATATTTAAGTTAAATGTTAGGCTTAGGTATGATGAAGTATGGAAAAGGAATGAGATGCTGTTTCAGTTGTTCCTGGAAACTTTTGGTTAGATCACAAGAGACAATGGCTGTCTGTACGTCTTTGCTCAAAGTTGTCAATAAGCCGGAGAGTGATGACTTATTGTTTTCATCCAGCTGAGAAGTAAAAGTCTGTTTTTATATTTTTTTACAACTTGGTAATCATAGAACTCTCAAGAAAAGCTTAAGGTAGAAAATGTATTGAACTAGATAGAACTTAGCAATTTAAGGGAAACTGCTGTTCTTGTCCTGTAAAAACGAAAGAGATGATTGAAACTTAAGACATTAAGAGGTAAAAGAAATTGAATTCTCAAGATTAATTTTTTAAAGAACACAAGGAGTAGTTCTCTTTTCTCTCATTTTTTTAAGGAAAAGTTATAGTTGCAACTTGCTAAGAGAAAATGAAATCTTTAAATTCCATTACATAAGGGGGAAAAAAAACATTATGTAATCTAGACAATTTATATACAGACAAGGTCCATTAGAGTTTCCTAAAATTTGTAACTGATGAGGACAGTAAGGGAGATGCTTTAGATTAATGCAGTTTCAGAATAAGGATTTATGAGCTAACCTCAAAAGACATACTTTATGAGAGAAATGCTATGATATTAATTAATGTTTACTAATGGAATGATAGTTTAATTTGACCAAATTTTTAAAAATCTGAAATGCTTTATTTAGATAAAATTTTAAAGTAAAATGTATAAACTGTCAAATAAAAAGTTGATGCATTTTTTTATCTGGAATAAATATCTGGACAATGAAAATGTGATGATGACAAGGAAGATGATGAGGAAAAACAATGACTATCTGTAAAATGCCACTTTGTTCACTCACACCCCAGCTTGGGGCTGACGTCCCCTGAACTGAAGTAAAATACTTTCCCCCGAGGGTCTCTGTGTTTCTCAAGTAGAGAGAAGTCGCTGCATCATCAGCTTCAGTTTGTGGCCCACAGTTGGCTTACAAGTCAATTTTAAAAATATTTGCAGCTTTGCCTCCTTGAACAGTCCCTCTGCTCAGAATGTTCTATGCTTTCTGAGCCCGTCTTGCAGTTGATCCTGCTCTTGAAACTGACAGCTGTGAACAAGCAGAAAAATGATGTGATGAGGGTTGCCGTGCCGGAAAAAAACCCAAAGCAAGATCTATTTGGGCAGGTTGCAATTCATGATTCATTCATAGACAAAGAACACAAATTTTCATCTGTTGAGTCCCTTTAGGCCACGTGGATTTCAAAGAGCAATATATAGTTTATGTGTATAAGTACATATTTTATAAATATATAATATAACCATGACATATTTTATTGATATTGATAAATTTTATTGTTTATTTAAATTACATATTTTATTTTATGTATTTATTTGTTTTTTTATATATCTTTATTGATTTCAGAGAGAGGAAAGGAGAGGGAGAAAAAGAGAGAGGAGAAACATCAATGATGAGAGCGTCATTGACCAGCTGCCTCCTGCACGCCCCTGACTGGGGGTCGAGCCGGCAACCCGGGCCTGTGCCCTGACCGGGAATCGAATCCTGATCGCCTGGATTCTAGGTCGACGCTCAACCACTGAGCCACACCCGGCCAGGCTATTTTTATGTTTTTATAGATGGTACAAAAATGGTATTGTAGTATAAATACCAAATATTATGTAGCTCTCTAAGTAGATTCAAGGCAGTACCCCATAATTAAATTCCCAAAAGGTATAGTAGTCACAGTAAGAGAGATAAATTACAATTATAAAGCACATTATGCCAATACATGTTCTGTTTGCAAATAAGCCAAATATTTTTAAAATACTGCATTTTTAGAGCTTTTTATATTTTGGTATGTGGATAAAATATGATAAACCTGTATTCACAGAATATTTACTTTGAAACTAATATTTGCCAGGTAACTTGTTATCCTTGGGAAAAAATGTCAGGGAGTGAAAATGTAATTCCAGCTTTTCGGTGTCACACAAATTTTAAGGAACCTGAAGTTCTGATGTATTTACACAGAAAGGACTATCTTTGGGTCTCTCCACATGAGGAGGCTGTGATCCCATTGGGGACGGGTGTTTCCTTTTCCACTGCTTTCCATGGCACTTTAGAAGCATGAATTGGCAATTACTTACTTTTTTATTCATGCTCCCCCTCTTATTAGACTGTGAAATACTTGAAAACAGGAGTCACAATCTTATTTATATCTATGTTCCTTGCACTCAACCCATTGCCTAGAATATGAAAAGCATTATATATGCATTTAATAAGTACATACAGTGAAATGACTTTTGTCTAAATTTGGGAGAAATAAGAAAAACACTTAATGATTCTAAGTTTTATGTAATTAATTAAAATTACTCTTCAGCCCATCAGAGAATGTTTATTAGAAGCATACGAAATAATTATGTGCACATGTGGAAAGCAAATACAAATCCTGATCCTGGTTTCCAGTACTTGATAAGTTTCTAGTTGGAAATGTTATATGATTGCATATGAAAAAACTAAAGTAAGAGACACAATCTACTTGTCAGGTAGACATTCATCAACAAAATAATAGAATTTAATTTGAATAATTGAATATTTGCTGAAGAAATAGCATTTATTATTCCTGACTTCTACTTTCATTACTAGTTAAATAAAATCAAAATAATGATAATATCTATACCATCACTCAGTAAAATTATTTGAAGAGCAAATTTGTGTTATGTCAACATTATTTAATTACAGGAGCCTAGGAAAGTGGGTAAAAATATGGGTTGAAAAAATATAAAGAAAAAAGATGCTTTGGTATATGTTAAGAGGTTGGAAAGAGCATTAGAAGATGGACAGCCTTATTAAAGATGTAAATTGTTGTAGAGAAAAGGTACATTGCTGTTAAATATACATAGATAGGTTAGAAGGCTAAACTGTGAAAGGTCTTGACAAGATGAAAGCCCAGAGTTAATGCTTAGGCATGGAGATCAAGGGAGTAGTAAAGTTAAAAAATAGATCTATTACTTGCATTGCATTCTGATTTTATTGATAGAATTTAATGAGACCATTTTTTAAATCCAGTAAAATGTGTTTTTGAAGTCATTCATAATATATTGAGAATGTACCAGATTTTACTGGAAAATGATGATACTGATATGGATTACTACATAATTGCATATTTTTGAACCATAAAATTATTTTCAAGAGTTTCAGCAAAATACCTCAGGTAAGACTAACTGCTAAGTTGCTCAGTAACTTAAAGAATCAAATGACAGTGTCAGGGCTGCCATCAGCATATAACTTTAGTGTGGGAAAGAAGAACAGAAATCTGGGCATGTCCAGGAAGAAAAGCAAATGTCTAGAAAAAAAAATCTTATGGTTCTCATGTTGAAAGCAAATGAATTAAACTTTATGCTTCCTTTGTATGAAATACATGCATTTTTTCACACATGGGATTACATTCTTTGCATTTAAGTTGATACTTCTGCTCCAGACCCTCTTTGGTCTATTTTTGAAAGTTTCCAAATAAAAATTTTTCAGCTATACTGTTGGCATCATTTTCATTTCATTGCAGGGACTATTCCTTTTCTAATAATTGTTTGTTCTTTAATCCAAGGCTTATTATTATTTCTCACTTTCTCTTGGCCACTAACAGAAAAACCCAATATTTAACCACATAAATCATTTGAAGCTATAAAGATCTAAAGCATGTGTGGTACTATAAGTTGCCTAAGAAAATTTTTCTGAATATATATGAAAATACAAATTATAGACAACCTACCTTTTAAAAAAATTAGAGAAATCATCAAGGAACATAGCTGGGAAAGCCTCAAAACTAGGAAGATTTACCTGCTTAATTTCAGTATATGTAAATTATCTGTCTTGAACTTTTTCATTTAAAGAAATAACCTGGGATGAAAGGAAGTATTAAGAACAACTGGGAGTCAGTACTGAATAAACAAGTCTGACCATATTATGCCATGAAAGTTGGCTTAATATGGCAACATCATTTTTACTTTTGGTACAAGATATCCACATTAGCTAAATACAGATCTTTCTGGAACCATTTTTTTTTTGCCTGCTCCCATTTCTATTACTGAATGTACCATCAACACAGGGCTCCCCAAACCATAAAATCAGTGTCTGATTTTTCCCCCCAAAATCTATTTCATTATTACACTTTGATCAAGAAAGGAATAGAACATGGGAAACTTTATAAAATTTGCATAAAAATTACATTAATTCAACTATTTGCATTGGGATGAAGCTAACTCTGATATAAAGTAAGTAAAATTTGCTGCTATCACCACTCCATCTGTCCTTTTAGACCTTTCTCTTGTTTATTATTAACCTTTTTGCTCATTAATTAACAACCTGACCTTAAAATTCCTTTTGGTAGACTGCAAGCTCTTTATTTTTCTTCTAATAGGGTTATTTGACCCCAAAGTGACCCACATCCAAAAATTTTATTTCTAATCATCTTTGTCTAGCTAAATTTGATCATTTTGTGAGAAGATATTTTAAAAATGAGAGTATATTAAATACATTTCTTTATTTTCTTAGTGTGCACCCTGTGCTAGGTATCATGTAATATAATATATTACATGATAAATAATATTTCTAAATATATGATAAATATATGATAAATAATATTGAATATTGGATTTTTTTCATATTTGTAATGTGATCTATTATACTTACTATATAACTTGCTTAAGTTTTATGAAATATTTATACACCTATCTGGTAGGTCTTCAGACTAAAAGAAAAAAGGAAAATAGGCCAAAAAATGTAGAATTAATACTCTTATTGAAATGTTCACATGGTGATGTGCAGGCAGGCTAACTAGCCACCTCAGAATGGTGAATAAAGAAAAATTAAGTTTATTAAAAGGGGACTGGGATATTGAAAAGGAAGGGCTACACAACACTGAGCCAAAGGGTGTTGGGTCCATAATGGCAGCAAAAATATACTTGGGACAGTGAAACAGGAAGGTGCATAGAAGTAACAGGAGAGCCCAGGCTGGGCTGCTTTGGCTCACTGAGAAGTCAGAGAAAAGGGGGCCTTGGGGACAGGTTCAGGGGGTAAGCCCGGGATGAGCTGCTGCTGCCCATTGTTCCCCTGGTTACAAGTCTCCTGGGGTCCCCTTGGAGGGATGGAGATATGTTCCCCTGGTGGGGAGCACACACTGAGTCTTTTTTCTTGAGTGTATTTATCTCTTTCTTGCAGGTGAGAATTTTAGGGGAGGTCTCAGGAGAGTGTTTCAATAGAATATTCATCAGCTTTCCAAGCATGCTCTTTTGGGGTCATAGTCTCCTGTTGGTGCCAGGGCAGGGGTCATTAGTCAATGTAGCTGGTCCTGAGGCAGCCAAAGAGCCACTTGCCAGGTTTCACTGCTTTTCTGGGCCTAGATCTGAAATACAATTGATGCCTAGATGTTATCTTTAGGAGGAAACATGTAGGGGGTCTAAACCACATGACCAGCAGTATGCTAGGGGAGGATAGGTCCCCCTGGGGACAAGGTTCTTGTTTTCTCAGTTTTGTCCCTTGCTTGGCATCCAGGGCTTCCTGCCCTGGTGAATTTCTATACCCAAGTTTATGATTTGGGTTTCTGTACCTGGCCCATCTAACACTTATTAGTGATTGTTTTTGGGACTTTGGGTCTTGATAAAAATTCCTAAGCACTCGAACTAAACAAATTCAATAACTATTTATAACCTAATATGTAGATACCGCACAGTAAAGAAAAAATGAGACAATGTATTTTCTCACAATGAGTTTAAATCTAGAAGAGAGAAAAATACAAATGCCCAATGACAAGACTATATAGCCTAGAAGTATTAAAAAATAATTTTCTCCCATAATATTCAAACTTATCCCAATAATTATTGATATTGACTTAATTAAAACAAATTAACAAAACAAGCCCTCTCTGAGGTTCTCTGGGGAAATGGACAGTCCTGGTTTTTCCCCAAAGATAATGTCTCAGAAATTCTTGGGACATTAAAATGTTATTTAAAAAGTAGGAGGGAGAGCTAATGATTATGTTATGGCACAAGCATTAAAAAAGAGAGAAAAAAAGAACCATCTATGATGTTGATAATCATGTATGGGGTGGTGAATGCAAAGGAATTTTTAAAGAAACTAATTTTAAACATTTTTCTAAAATAATTCAGATAAGCTCTAGGTTTCAGTTCAGAGAAATAGGGAAATAGAAAGAGTACTGTCAACACCCTGACAATGAATAAAAAGCTAAACAAACTGAAAATTAACTATTTTTTTCTGAAAATATTAGAAAACTAAAACCATAGTGTAATGAAATAATCTGAAACCAAGAGAGAGAGAAGACAAAGATCATGTTTACCTGAGGCTAATTTCTCTAAAACTAAGAAGATACAGCTTAAAAATGTTAAATTGCTAAAGGTTGGCTAGCGTAAGAATGAGACTCCACTTAGGGCCAGATGGAAGACAGGACTCTCTTGCCAGGGGCTCACAAGGAAGATCAGAGAGAACCTGGGAATACTTTTCTTATGACGTTGACTAGAGGAGAGGAAGAGAAAGCAACTGTTGAAACTCCTCACTATCATCTCTGCTCCTCCAGGGAACAAAACCCTCAATTTGAGAAGGTAAGAACAGCAAGTACTGTTTCTTCAGAGCACAAGTGGAAAGCCATTGCAGTTGGTGGAAAAAAAACTAGCCCTGAGAGAGGCAGTATACTTTATCTAACTGTGAGTGGAGAGACTTAGTGGTTCTGTCGCAATGCATATTGGCCATTGGTGGAGCACTTATCATAACCTAGGCAGTGCATTGTGTTCTTAGGGACAACAAGTCATCAAATCATATGAAATTACAAGAACTAAAATCCATAAATAGATCTTTGGTATTAGCATGATCAGAAATAATTAGAAACTAAGGTAAGACAGACTAATACCCACATGACCCCTTTTGCTTATAATGAAGAATGCAGAAATTTTGTATTTGGGAGAACAACTCAGACATTTATAGTTAGACATCAAAAGGCCTTAAGGAGAGACAAGAGATATTTTCCTTGCAGGATGTTGAAAGAATTCATAAACTTGGGAAACTAGTGTTCCAGAGACCTATGCCTATGAGATTAGCCTAAAGACTACTTGGAAGACTTTTTAAAATTTTACTTTTCAATTACAATTTACCTTCTTTATTATGTTGTGTTATTTTCAGGTGTACAACATAGTGGTTAGACCATAATATATTTTTCATTGTTACCCATATCTTCACACAGGCTTCATGTGGTCAGGAAAAATACTGTTACAAGTAATTATTGTATTTATTCAAAAAAATGGAAGAAAAATCAAGGGAGAAAAAACAAAAACTAGGAAATGATGTAGAGAAATCAAATCCAGAAGAGTAGATTATTCTTACAAAACTAAACATAACTTAGCTCACAATATAGGAATCATTTCTTGTTTTTTTATCCAAAGTAGTTGAAAACTAATGCCCAGACAACAACTTGCATATGGATTCTTAAGAAGTTTTATTCATGATTCTCAAAACTTGGAAGCAATCAAGATGCCCTTCAGTAGGTGAATGGGTAAATAAACTGATATATCTAGACAGTGGCATATTGTATAGGACTAAAAAAGAAATGATCTATCAAGGCATGAAAAAACATGGAGAAACTAAATGCATCTTACTAAGTGAAAGAAGCATTTTGGAAAGGGTATGTAATGTATGATACCAACTACGTGACATTCTGGAAAAGGCAAAACTATAAAGACAGTAAAAAGATTAGTGGTTGCCAGGGATTGGGGGAAGGGAAAGATGTATAGACAGAGCACAGAGGACCTTTTGGGCAGTGAAACTACTCTGTATGATACTCTAATGATAAATACATGCCATTATACATCTGTCCAAACTTATAGAATGTGAAACACCAAGAATGAACCTTACTGCAAACTATGGACGTTGGGTGATGATGATGTGTCAGTGTAGGTTCATCACTTGCAACAAACATACCGCTCTAGTGGGAGATGTTGACAAATGGAGGAGGCTATGCATGTTTGGGGATAAGTATGGGATACTTCTGAAATTTCCCTCGATTTTGTTATTAAGCTAACACTATTATTAAAATAAGTCTTTTAAAGACTTAAATGTAAGACTCAGAACGATAAAAATCCTAGTAGAAGAAAACATAGGCAGTAAAATTTCAGACATTTCTCATAGCAATATATTTTATGATATGTCTCCTCAGGCAAGAGGAAGAAATGATAACCGAATGGGACTGCATCAAACTAAAACATTTTCTCACAGCAAAGGAAACTATCCACAAAATGAAAAGAGAACACACTGAATCAGAGAATATATTCACCAGTGATACGTCTGGTAAGGGGTTAATATACAAAATTTATTAAGAACTTATACAACTCAACCCAAAAAAACAAACAATCCAATTAAAAAATGGGGAAAGGACCTGAATAGACACTTCTCCAAATGGACACACAGATGGCCAAGAGACATATGAAAAGGTGCCGGTCATTAATCATCAGGAAAATGCAAATTAAAATCACTATGAGATATCACCTCACACATTCTGAATAGCTACCTTCAATAAATGAACAAGCAAGTGTTGGCAAGGATGTGAAGAAAAGGGAACCCTTGTGCACTGTTGATGGGAATGCAGATTGTTGCAGCCACTGTGGAAAACTGTAGAGTTCCTTAAAAAATTAAACATAGAGCTGCTTTAAGACCCAGCAATTCCATTTCTGGGACTATATCTGAAATAACCCAAAACACAAATTTAAAGAATATACGCACCCATATGTTCATTGCAACATTATTTACAATAGCCTAGATTTGGAAGCAGACCAGTGCCCATCAGTGGATAGTGGATAAAAAACCCGTGGTATATTTGCACAATGAAATACTAGTTGGCTGTAAAAAAAGAAGGAAAATCTTACAATTCATTACAGCGTGGATGGCCCTTGAGAGCATTATGCTAAGTGAAATAAGCCCATCAGAGAAAGGCAAGTACCATATGATCTCACTTATATGGGGAATTTTAATGAACAAAATAAACAAACAAAATAGAAACAAACTCATAGACATCAAGAACAGGCTGACAGCTGTCAGAGGGGAGGTGTTTTGGGGGCTGAATGAAAAAGGTTGCAAGGATTAAACAAAGAAAAAAGCCTTCATAGGCAAAGACGACAGCATGGTGATTACAGAGGGAAAGGGTGTTGGGAGAGTTAGGAGAGAACATAGGGCGGATAAGTGGGATGAAGTGAGACAGCTTGGGGCGGCGAACACACAGCACAATATGCAGACGACGTATTAGAGAACTGGACGCCTGACACCTATATAATATTATTAACCAATATCACTCCAAGAAACTCAATAAAATTTTAAAAACATTCCATAAAAAGTAGATTGTGTCATAGAAGTTTAATTAGAGATAAATTAGAGAGAGTGAAAGAATGAGGACAGATAACTATTTGTTAATCAGAAGTTGTTAAGCTTTAATAAATAATTTCTATTGAAGTAGAAAACGTGGAAATAGCATTACAAAAAAATCAAAATTTCTGTTCATGGTGTGGGTGTGGAAATGGCAGCTGCTGACAATGATGGTGAAGAGAAGTGGGACAGTAGCTTGATAACAGTACTTTAGAGGGAAGTTTGCATTTGTGTGTGTGTTTTAATACAGAAGACAAGCGTAAGACAATTACTGCTATGAGTAAAGCCAGGTAATTATTTTTTCTCACTTTCTGAATTGAGAGCATTTACAAAGATCTAGTACTTACATAAGAGAGATTAAGGGGTTATGAAATAGGGTCTCCTTCCATTATAAATTGAATATTTGTTTGATCTTTACTGTTAGATGGCTACTTGCAATTATTATGAAATTTTAAAATCTAGATATTTGGATGTCCAGTTTACAGCTACAAGAAATCCTTAATTTCCTCAATAAGTGGTCTAAACTTTTTAATATAACTTTGTTTTCTGGATAACCTGATAAACCTTCTGAGTGAAAGTTACTTGGTTTGAAATACAAAATGTGTATGAAAAACAAACTAGTAAGCAAAGAAAACATAATAGTTTGATTAAATTTAGCTATAGGCTTTGTTTAAAACAACCAAGATATGAAAATGAGCTGCTTGTTTACTAAATTAATTTAGTTGTCAAGTCAGTTACTTATGTGACTCAAAATAAATTTGTCATATGTTAATTTATGTTTTAGTGCTGTAAGTTATAGTCAAGTACTGAAAGCCAAGAGACAGCCCAGCACACTTCTTTGTAGCAATGCTTAATTAACTTGAAGGAGGACTGGGGAGAAAGACAAACATGCTTTAATTTACCATGACCCCTTCACCCTTGTCTTGTTCACAGTCCTGGGAGAAATACTACTCTCTTTGGGGAGTAATGAAAGAATATAGGGACATTTAGTCATTGAGAGAATTCAATTTTTGTGGAGCTCTACAAAATGATGTAACCTTAAATGGTTGAGGCTCCTATGGATGAGTGTTCACTAAATAGCATACTTTCAAGTAGAGCTTTTTTTGTTGTCATTTTTAGTACTTACTTTTTGGAACATTTTCAGAATGTTCTCCTATTTTCTAATTGCAGCTAAAATAACATTTTCAAGCATAGCATCAACAGTTTTGTTGTTCCTTACACATTACACTCTATTCTTCCAGGAATTAGATTTTATTCTTGGACATAAAGGAAAGAGAAAGCAATTTGAACATTTTTTCCCCTCCCACATGTGTCTTCTACCCAAAAAATGAATTTCAATATAGTTGTGTGGAAGCATGGGCTTTAATTATTTTCTCAGGGACTGACAATTCCAATTTCCCAGATGATAAGTTAAATGTGTAATGCTCGATTATATATCACATTTCATTATATGCAACTGGATAATACCCATGTGAAAGTTATTCCAGGGAAATAAACCACTAAAGTACTATTTAGTGCAATGCTGGTTTAGGGCACAAAATGGTACCTCAGTATCCAAAAATAGTTTAAAAAATATATGCAATTTACTTTCTTCAAATATTTTAATAATGCCAAATTCTTTATAGTTTACAAAGCAATTTCAAAAATGTTATCATTTCATACTCATAATAAACCCAAGAGATAACTATTGCTGTCTCCATATTACCAATGAAGATATTACAGTTCTAAAAGATTTTCTGTTATTAACATATTGACTGCTAAGTGGCAGGGCTGGAAATTTTACACAGACCTACTGACGGTGAGTCTTGGCTGGTTTCTATAATACAGCTTCCTCTAGTCTTGTGTGTATGAGGATATTTAAATCCTCTTCTGAGAGAAGGAAATATTCTCAATATAAATATTAAACCAGCAGCTTTTAGTGCATCATCTGGGAAATGCAAAACACAAATACTTTGAAGTGTTCAAATTTACCCTTTTTAAATAAGATAGTGATTGAAAGAAAATAAAATACATGTGATCAAATAGAGTATAAATCATATTTTTCTTTGTCTAGAGTTTCTGAAAAATATGATTGTTGGTTGGCAGAACAAGTATTTCTGTAGCACTACAGCAGACGTTTTCTTTCTTGTGACATGCGAGAGTGGGCGGTGAGGATTTCAGATAGAACATTTCGTTCTTGTGAACAAAGAATGTATAATGGTTAGATTTACTGTTTTTCTTTTTTCCCCCCCTTAGATTGGCCATCGCACAGCCTCTCAGAATTAAATTCCAGCCCCTCTTCAAGAAAGAAAACAAAAAGCAATACTAGATAAACCTGGGCTACTGATAACCTCTATAAAAGATCATTTCTTTAATGCTTGACTTTTTTTTTTTGGAGAAGAACTCCAAATGCTTAATCAGATAAGTATTAAATTATATTTTCTCCTTTCTGAGGATCAGATAAAATTAAATTATAGTTTGAGTTATTATTAAATACACTTGTCAAGGCCTAAGGAAATATTGCTTCTCTTGGATTCTACTTAGAGGAAAGCACATGTAAGATTATGGAACAGGATATCTCTGAAGTCAAGAATAGTTTATCTTTGTAGAAAAGTAGACTCAATATATAAGCAAAAAACCCCTACATAGGTCCAATTTTTTACTTTTGTGTGGGCAACATGCAGAGTAAAACAAGCATTCAATTTGAGACCACATGATTTTTAAGCAGATAAAACATACTTTTTAATCATTGGTCTTTATATTCCAGAGAAGTCACAGTAATATTTCAATTCAAGTATGGCAAATTCTGAGTTATCATCGTCTTGTCAGAAAAACTGAGTAGTCTTGTTCTGTGCTTGCTTACTTGCTTTCTACATATTAGGTGTATAAATAGGCATGAGTAACTTACAATCCTTGTGTGTCATTTTCCCCTTTTGAAAAAATATGAAACATTAGCTTAAATTATATAGTTAATTTGAGGATTAAATCATAATATTAAGTAAAGTTTTTTGACTACTTCTGATAAAATTATTGAGTCTCCATACTGAGAAAATAGGTGGAAGGGATGAAAAATTGTTAAAAAAAATAGATGCTAAAAAGTATATATATATTCAGTATTTGCAAAGAGTGTCTCAAAACTAGACCTTCCATCCTTAGCTCATTACTCACTTCTAACTTCATGTAGCGAAGACTAAAATTTCAGTGGATTGAGAGACTTAAAAATAAACTTGTCAGAATCTTCAGCATTTTACCTCCCTTTGTTTTCTATGATGGTGGGGGATTTTCTCTAGTTTCAAGACTAGCCCAGGGAATTTCAAAACAGTGAAAGAGACAGGAAGTTTGTATACTAGAAACAAGGCTGATGTCTCAACTCCAGACTCATGGTTTTTTTAACTGACATATCTTGGCTGGTCTAGATTTTGATCAAAGAGAAATATGCTGGAAGGGGTTTAGTGAGCATATGGTCCCGCCCTCTGGAGAGTTTGATCAAGGCAAACACAGACTTGACTCCTGTCTTCTTTTGTCTTGCAAGCCTCAAGGTGCTAGGCTGGCTTAGCTGAATTCACACGTGGTGGCAGAGCACAGGGACCACGTTGCAGGGAAGATGCTATACTGGGTTTCTGTGCTCTAAAGAAACAAAAGCTGTGTCTCCAGTGGTTAACTTGAAAGGGCAACACATTTGCAAGGAAATGGCAGTGTTGAAGGTCTCCATGGCAGAACACCTTGCCTCCATAAAGGCACAATGAACCCTATAAAGGAATAAATATAACATTTGACTATATTTCCCATGCAGAGGACATCAATGCTAGGTGACAAAAACGCCAGTCTGGCTGTGCTTTCACTGCCCCTCCGCCTCACCTCCCTCCCTACTTCCCTTCCAGGGGAGCCAGGGGCAGCACAGTCCAGTGGAGGGAGCGGTGGACTGAGAAGTGATGGTGCACTATTTCCCCCTGCTCTGCTGAAGTCTCAGGACGGACAGACTTGAGCCAGAGGAGGGGACATGCTTAAATTGGATCATAAGTCATAACTCTGAGAATAATCTCAGGTGGACTTTTATTTTAATATTGAAAATGAGTTTTCTAATACGAGAAAGTAACCAAGAATGATTTTGCATCCAAATCTACTATCCCGGGGCAAGAAGGCAATATCTGACAGAGATTATATAAAGTGAGGGGTGAGAAAGAAATGTTTTTTTATTTATACACTGCACACCATTAAATTCAGCTTTGTAAAAATATTAGTACTTGTCTTACCAATTATATCTTCAAAATATAACTCAAATCTGCCCTTTTATTTCTATCTCTATTGATATCATCTTAGCCCAAGCCCCCAGTTTCAGTTAAATAATTGTACCAGTGTTTTTGTTGTTTTTTTGTTTGTTTTTGGTCTTGCCACTCCTATTGTTTCTCTTTCCCTATTCATTTTCCATAGAACAGGAAACATGATTTTCTCAGAACATAATTTAGGCCATGTTTAACTTCCTTGCTTAAACATTTTAAAGGCTTTGTATTGCATACCCACGTGATCTGTCTCCCACCTCTTTCCCCAGCTTCTCTCTGAGCCGCTTCCTTCCTACTTTACTCTGCTTTAGACTCTCCAGTCTCCTCTCATCATCTTCTGGCTCGTGATGTACTTTTTCCCACACACAATTCCCAGTGACAGCAAGACCTTCCCCTTCCCTCAACCTCTCAAGATAACCAAGTCATCTTATCTACTTCTCCTCTTCAAGGATTTTCTTTTTCTAATTTTTCAATTGCAATTTATATTTAATATTATTTTATATTAGTTCCAGTTGTATAGGATAGTGGGTAGACACTTATATAATTTATGAAATGACCCCCCTGATAAGTGCAGTACGCAGCTGGCACCTTATATAGATATTACAACATTATTGAGTATGTTCCTTATGCTGTACTTTATATCCCCATTCTTATTTTGTAACAGCTAATTTGTACTTCTTAATCCCTTCACCATTTTTACCCAATCCCTCAACCCCCCTCCCATCTGACAACCATCAGTCTGGTCTCTATATCTATGAGTCTGTTTCTGTTTTGTTTGTTTATTTTGTTCTTCAAAGACCTCCCTACCTAGTTTCCTGTGCATTTCTCTATCCCCACTGATTTTCTCCTTAGTAGCATTGATTTACAATTCATTACAATTGTTTGCTGAAGTACCACTTGTATGTTTAATTTTTTTTTTTAAATATATCTTTATTGATTTCAGAGAGAGAGGGAAGCAGAGGGAGAGAAGGAGATAGAAACATCAATGATGAGAGAGTCATTGATCAGCTGCAGCCCGCAACCCGGGCATGTGCCCTGACCAGGAATCAAACCCCGATCGCCTGGATCCTAGGTCGATGCTCAACCGCTGAGCCACGCCCGGCCGGGCTGTATGTTTAATTTTTAATGCTCATTTTTTTTCTTTTTTTCCATCATAAAAAAAACAAAAAACATTCTCAATCATGATTAGGAATCAATTTTTTTAAAAATTAAATTTATAGGGGGGACTATGGTTAATATGTTTCAAGTGTGGATTACTGCGTCACAAGATCTGTATATTGCTCTGTGTGCCCACCACCCAAAGTCAAACCTTCTCCGGTCACCATATATTAGGACCCCCTTTCCCTCTGGCAACCGCCACACTGCTGTTTGTGTCCAGGAGTTTCAGTTTCATATCCCACATATGAGTAAAATCATGAACTAGGAATAGAAGAAAAGTACCTCAACATAATAAAGGTCATATATGATAAACCCTCAGCTAATATCATTCTCAATGGTGAAAAATTGAAAGCTTTTCTTCTAAGATCAGGAACAAGACAAGGATGTGCATTCTCACCACTCTTATTCAACACAGTTCTGGAAGTCTTAGCCAGAGCAATAAGGCAAGAGAAAGAAATAAAAGGCATCCAAATAGGGAAGGAAGAAGTAAAACTCTCACTTTTTTTGGATGACATAATTCTGTATATAGAAAACCCTGAAGATGCCACCAAAAAACTATTAGAAACAATAAACAAATATAGTAAAGTTGCAGGATACAAAATCAATGTAAAATATCCATTGTCTTCCTGCATACTAACAACAAAACTTCAGAAAAAGAAATGAAAAACAAAACAAAACAATTCCTTTTGCAATTGCAACCAAAAGAATAAAATACCTAGGAATAAACTTAACAAAGACTGTGAAAGACCTATATACTGGAAACTACAAAGCATTATTAAAAGAGATTGAAAGAGACACAACAAAATAGAAAAATACCTCATGTTTGTGGATTGGAAGAATCAACATATTTAAAATGGCCATATTACCCTAAGCAATATACAGATTTAGTGCAATCCCCATCCAAATGCCAATGTCATTTTTTTAAAGAAATAGAACAAGAAATCATCAGATTTGTGTGGAACCACAAAAGACCCCGAATAGATCCTGAGGAAAAAGAACAAAGCTGGAGGTATCACATTTCTGACTTCAAATTATACTACAGAGCTGTGATAATCAAAACAGCATGGTATTGTCAGAGAAAGAAACACACAGATCAGTGGAACAGAATAGAGAGTACTTTTTTCTTTAAAAACACGGTTTCCCCACACCTTAAGCAATGTTTGCACATAGTAGGTGTTCAAATATTTGTGGAATAAATTATTGTGTCGTTATTATTATTACTATTGTCATCATCATATGGAATTCCTTAAGGACCTCTGAAGTGACAGCAATAATAAAAACTTATTTTTTACTGTTTCTGTCATAAATTTGAGTTGTTTTTTGTTAACAAGGCCTAAGTTTAAAATCATTCTCTGTGTGAATTTGGACACATTACATTAATCTAAGCCTTGTTTTTTCATCTATAAAGAGAATTTAATAATACTTGATCAAACAATTGAGTATTAAATCAAGTAAAACATTTAAAGAGCCTAGGGCTTGAAGTCCATATGGTACTCTGAGATTATGTTTAAAACTGCTCTCTTATCTCTAAACATACAAAAAAGGGATTATATATCTAAAAGACATGTAGATTATATATCTGTGGTGCAATTCCAAGTTAGAAGTAAACATTTTTTTCAGAAAAGGATAATGTAGAACTGTGAACATGAGTTAAGGCTAAACATTTCAATGGGTATCAAAAGGTGACAAACAGGTAAGTCCCAGTAAGAGAGAAGGCCATACCATAGGGCCTCACATTCAGTTACAGGGAACTGAAACTGAGCATCTTGCATTAGATCAGCATTGAGGAAATGTTGGCTCATCTTTGAAATGAGTATATAGATTTTTACCCTAATGTGTCAGATATGAAGTGAAGAAGCAGTATGCTTATAAAACACAAATGAGTTGTAGAAACTTCAGATCAAAAACTAATTATAAAAAGTGGTCTAAATTTAGATAGCACATATGGACTACAAAGCATAAATAAAATATATTATAGGAAGTCTTTTCATTTCAGGGCTCTCAGATACAACAGAAAACAACTTCCACAGTATATATTAAATAATTGATAAAGAACTAGAGATAATAGGGTACTATGCAAGAGATTTAAAAATAAGCATGTTTAAAGTGTTCAAAGTGAAAAATGGACTAGAAACTGTGAGGGGAAAGGACATCATATAAAAGATCAAACATACTAAAACTCTGTAAAATGAAAAAAAATCTGTAAAGAAAATGTAGTCTTTAAATTAAACAAAAGGGCTAACAAATAGACAAATCAACCAATGATGAAACATCACCTAGAAGAAAATGAATAAATTGGACATAAAATAGAGAACCTGAAGAAATAAAAGCAACTCTTGAAACTGGGACTTGACAACACAGGCAATTTTATTGAATGTTTTAGCCTGCTTGTATGTAAGAATGCAATTTAGAACAGTTCTAAAATATTTTTCACTTGCCATTTAATTTTTCTGATTTATGCTTAACCACTTCAAAAATTGTACATATAGCAAACTTGTACATTGCTACTGTGGACACTAAAATTGTAAGGGCATAAAGGAAACTGGCCTGATCAACTTGAAGTCTCCACTGGTGTCTTTTCAGAGATATAAACATCACATTGAGAGGGCTCTGAAACATGTTTTCTCTGAATGGACTCACCAACTGCAGAGATCAGAGCAGGAGAAAGGAGTGTGTAACTGAAATTAGAAGGCACCTGGAGTGATGTCTGACAGATCCTAGTTTCTAAGAGTACATTTTATGGGAGGATGGCCTTATTAAAATAAGAGTCCCATAAGAAGACCCAGAGTTGCATGGATAAAATCTTCATATAAGACTGCGTTCCTATGGACATTTTATTTTTAGTGTTTGACATCAACATTGAAGAATGTGTTAAATGGTGACAAAAAGAGATAGTAAAACAAAGAAGATTTTATGCAAAATAAAGATCATGAACAATGGCACAGAGGCTGAACTAGAAAGAGTGGGTAATGTTCTTCAGTTGGTACTGGAGAAAAAGTGGAAAGTTAAACTAGAAAAGTAGGATATATTGTAGCAATATCATGGGTGCAGAAATGGGGAGTGGATCTTTGAAGATAAATCTGGGAAGTAGAGATAAAAATTAAAGACTGAACACAGAATAAGAAAAGTAGGTAGTCAAGGAGATCTAGAGCTTGTAAAACTGAGGGCAAACATTTTGAAAAAGAGAAACAGTTAAAGAATTGAATATCTGATGATTTAAAAGAGAACAGGTGTTCAAGCTTTGAGGGTTATTGTCAAATGTTGAAGTGTTGTAAGAAGGAAGAATGAAAGAGTGCAAAAGGAGCTTAGGGGAAGGTATTTGGGCCAAAGAATATTATTGACTTAATCATTAGGTGACCATTCTTGACATTTATAGAGTACCATTTGGAGTGATTGTGGCATTTCAGTTTTTAAAGTTGCAGTGGCTCTGCGAGTTGTTATCCCAAATACACTCCCGGGGTCTTCCTGGGCATATAGCTACACCTAGCTGCTGGCAACACTAGAAATTGTAGTTCTTTTATTTATAACATTATATTTGGGGACTTTTTGCTATTGCAGCTTAAACTTTAGTCAAAATAAAACAGACATTAATATCTCAAGTGGGTTGCTATAACAGAAACCTAAAATTTGTGGCATTGGATTAGTGGTCTGGAAATATGGACCTGTAAACTTTGGAAAGCTGGTGACTCTTGTTATGTCATCATAGCTGGTAAACTGTTTTCTTCCATAATCTCTAAAGCAGAACATGTGGCTGTTGAGCCTGTAATTCTGAGGAAATGGTTGTAAAGAGCTGTAATGTGAATGTATATTGCCTGATTCTTGCTGCTTTATGCAACTTATTACAATAAAGAGATAACCACAGGCAAGCTTTGACTTTCAAAACAAGATGAAAGGGAAAGTCCAGGAATATGGGGCTTTGTAAGGTTTGAAAATCCAACTCATTTTGTATTCCTCAACTACAGGAAGATTTAAATGTCATTCAGAACATTTATCAAGGCTTCTTATTATGATTCTTCAGCTAAGAAAGGCACCTAAATTTGGGGCAATTATATGATTATGAGTGTTGTCTTTCACTCCAGCCTATTGCATCAAGGTATCTTCAAGTTACCTCACTTAAAATGAGTTAGGGAGAAATGGGCACACAGAATAAAATATTAGGTCAGATTTAAGAACAATATTCATAAAAGAATATTGTGATTTGTTCTTCACAATGTACTGAGGGGAAGCAGATAGGCCAGGAGCCTAAGAAGCTTTGAAAAAATTACTACAAAGAAATCACAAGACTGACCTACAATATTTTGATTGTCTCAAAAACAATTCTCAGTCTCCTAGAACGGCAACTGCAAGAAATAATTTGTGAAACTGTGCAATCTCAAAGGAGAATGTAGACTGATATTTCAGAGGTGGCCACAGAAGATTATGGACACAACCAAGAACATCCCAGACTTAGCCAGTTTGGCTCAGTGATTAGAGCATCAGTCCATGGACTGAAGGGTCTTGGGTTTGATTCTGACCAAGGGCATGTACCTCAGTTGCAGGCTCTATCCCCAGGGCCAATCAGGGCTCTTGTGGGAGGCAACCAATTGATGTGTCTCTCTCACATTAATGTTTCTCTCCCTATCTCTCTCTCTCTGAAAAGCAATGGAAAAAATATCCTCAGATGAAGATTAGAAAAAAAACAAAACATCCCAGAATGTAAAGCTAAGTGCCAAGGGAGACTGAAGTCAAGATGCTTCCTCTCACAGATTAGAATGAGTCTAACTAATGAATTTATTCAACTTTCAACAAAGACAGGCTTTATCATTTCTGCCCAGGGTTTCATCATTTTAATGGATTGACTCACTTGTTTCTATTTTCTGAATGAATTTTTAATTGGAATTATTTTGTTCTGTCCCCACCATCATATATTATTCCCATTAACAATTTTACATGCAGGCAAGAGGGCTGCTGTCCTGGGCTCCACACTTTGGCAGGCCCAACTCCTTCCCTCCTCAGCCTTGCCCCACTGGTCACGGTGAGATTTGGTGGGTCAGGTGGCAGCTATGCCCAGCTGGAGCCCATGTTCCACTTCTAGGCCATGGTCCTGATACCCAGGACTCTAGAATGCCCTATCCAAACAGCTGCACACTGGCTTCCTGGCTTTTCACAGATTTTTTTTACCCTCCTGAGTATTGATGGTTCCACTGGTGGCCTTAGCTTAAAACCAAGAACTAGCTAAGAGGCAGCTGGTCAGGGGAGGTGTGAATGTAGTTTGGGCTTGCAGGCTGGGGTGTAATACTATTGACCATAAGAAAAGCATCTGAAGAGAAGAAGGCCATGGCTACGATGAGAAGCGGGGAATATTTCTCCCTGCTGTTGCCACATTCTGAGGTGGAAAAACAAGGAATCCAAGAATAATGAATTTGTCAAAGTAGGAAAAAAGTATTATATTTACCAATCCACTGTTTAATTTATATTTTTAAATATTTAAGTACATGTTAAGTAGGCCTCCTATTTTATTTTTGCCTCTGTCCCATAAATGTTGGGGGTGTGCTGGAGGCAGCCGATCAATGACTCTCTCATCATTGATGTTTCTATTTTTCTCTCTCCTTCTACTTTCCTCTCTCTGAAATCAATAAAGATATATATATATCTTTATATATATATAAAATGTTGGGGCATACCCAAATGTATCTGTGTAAGTTGAGGGTGGGTATAGAAGGTGGATAATTTTCCTATTCATTTGTAAAGAGCCAGGTTGTAGGATCCACAACCTGACATATGGGTAGGAATGCCCACTAGCCACAGATTCTGAACCTGGAGATGGATGTATGTGGCCATAAGACAAAACCTTGGGTTTCATCCTCTAGGGAGAGAAGAAGTTCAATTTGTTGGCAGAAAAGTGTGCTCAGATATTTGGTGGCCATAGGAAGGAAGGACTCTGGCAGTCTGCTAGTTTTGCCTCAAAACCCATTCCCCTCTTCTTTCTGGGCACAAGGCTGCACACCCGTGATCTGCGTTTCTCACCCTCAGGCTCACGGGCACGTACGGCTCAGTGCATAAGTTTTTACCAATGAAATGTGAACAAAAATGGGGCGGGACATTTAATAGATTTCTTATCCTGGTCTTCCTCTCCTTTACCATTTGCAGACTGAAATGTCGATGTGGTGGAAGTATAACGTCAACCACTCTGATGAAGACAAAATCTATGGAAATGAAAGAGCATGAAATAGAAAGAAAATAAATCTCTGAAAGGAAACATCACAAAGCAAAGCTCCTCACCTCCTAGCCTCTGTGGGCATTTAAGTTGTTCCATTGCATGAGACAACCTTCAATCGGAGCTGTTGTATTTTTTAAAAAATGTATCTTTATTGATTTCAGAGAGAGGAAGGGAGAGGGAGAGGAAGAGAGAGATAGAAACATCAATGATGAGAGTCATTAATCGGCTGCTTCCTGCACGCTCCACACTGGGGATCAAGCCCGAAACCCTTGCATGTGCCCTCACCGGGAACCAAACCTGGATCTCCTGGATCCTAGGTTGATGCTCAACCACTGAGCCACACCCGGACGGGCGAGCTGTTGTATTTTTGTTAGCAGTTTAGTCTTTTTTTCTATGGTCTGATTGCTGCTTTCTTAAAGTGAATAGGTAAGTAGAGTTGCTATGATAAAAAAAAATCAACTTAATTATCTTTAGAGTGAATAAGAGATGGATTGTGTGGAGATAACTTATGGCATTGTCTTTTTGTCACATAGTATCTCACATGCTTAGGAAGGAAGATATTAATCAGAATTATAAGAAGATGCACGTTTACACAGTCATGAAACCTTATCATGGATATCTCTTTCAACTGTCAGAAAAATACAATATAAATGATAGTATACAGAGTATATAATATAGTATAAAGGAAATAGAGAATATATATAGTATAGATTATAAATGGATTATCTAGTTGAATGTATAGAGTATGTAGCATATAGAGTAGACAGATAAATACTATATACTATTCTTCATGTATTCATAAATATATCATATATTTATGTACTACTTTCCATACATTCATAGAGAGTATACAATTTCTGAAATTATTAGAAGATTGAATTTCCACATTCAAAAAATAACAGAACTTTCAAGGTGTTGTAAAATTAGGTAGAGAACAATTACTTATATGAAAACATCCAGAAATGCATCAACTCTCTGAATGTGTAAATGAATCTGACATTTGCTGGGAGCTAATGAGATATATGCTTGCTGTCTAACTTGTCAAGCATTGTTTTTGGGGAAATTTTAGAAAGCGAAGCCTTCTAACTTTGAGGCTTTAAGGTGAGACCATGTCAAAAAATAGCAAAATCAGAATCAGATTCCTGTACTCTAATGGTTTCTCATATGAAATATTAAGGTCTCCACGGTTGGATAGATTTGATTTAGATCCCTGATCCTGTGAATTTACTGGTTATCTTAAGCAATTCACTCCATTTCTTGGAGTCCCGTGTGTGGTGACAACTTAGGAGTCAGAATCAACTACAGTTTTGGTCTCAACCATTACAAATGCCGTGACTGTAATTAACCCCCTTCATCCTCTTCAGTTTGTTGTGTAACACGTAGCTCCTTTTAGAATGCAAAATCTAGTGTCCCCATTACCAGTTCAGATTTACACCACTTTATCTGCTAATGCCTGATGAAGCAGTTTAGTGCATTTGCCATACAACCAATTACAGGCAGTGGGTGGCTGCTAGATTCAACCCAATCTTGGATCTGTTGCTTTAAAGAAATATGCTTGAATTTCGGTGTGTGTCCAGAAAACTATGCTGTTTACATTTTTAAAAATTGGACCGTAAACTTTCATTTATTATTTCCACTTTTGTGAACTATTAATGTATTTTCCCATTTAGCAATTATGCCTTTTTTCTCATTTTAATTTGTTTTTAAGATATTTTTTCTGAAAAATAATTCTTTGTTAGTTATGTTGCAAATATTTTCTCCCAGACTGCAACTTACCCTTTAATTTCTTCATGAGCATTTGATAGATAATCTTTATTTTAATGTGGTTGTATTATTTATAGAACTTTTTTCATTAAGATTATCATTTTGTTTTGTTTAAGACATTCTGTTTCTCAAAGGTGATATGTTTTCCTAGACATTATTCTGAAGTTCTTAAAAATTCACCTGTCACATTTAACCTTTTAATCCACTGAGTTTTTAAATTTAGGCTTTGATGTGAGGCAGGACTTAATAGTAACTAATCATTTTTCTCTTAGTTAATCATATTCAGAAATATTTTGTTTGATTGATGACTTATATTTAAATCTCATAATTTTAAATTAAGTTTATATGAATAAATACTTGATCATAAAATTGTTTTGTAGTATTTTGGTTTTTATTTGCTAATGTTCCGTTTAGAATGTTTTCATCACCCTGGCGGTGTGGCTCCATTGGAGCTTTGTCCCATACATTGGTTCAATTCCCAGTCAGAACACATACCCAGGTTGTGGGTTTGATCCCCTGTTGGGGCACACATGAGGGAGGTAACCTATCAATGTTTCTCTCTCTTTCTCTCCCTTTGCCTTCCTCTCTCTCTAAAATAAAAAAATATATATATATAGAATGTTTTTGTCTGTATTTATATGTGAGACTGGCCTCTAATATTTCCATTCCTTTTTAACTTTTGTATACCAGGATAAAATATATTGAAAACTTTCACAAATTATGAGCGTACAACTCAGTGAAGTTATACAAAGTGAACACATTCATGTATCTTGAGTCAAGAAATAGAACACTATGAGTGTCTCAGAAGCTTTCCTTGTGACTCCTTGAAGTCATTATCTTCAGTGATGTTTAGGATTCTGATTTGTAGCATCAGAGAGTAATTTTGCATATTTAAAATTTTTAAATAATTGAATATTATAGTAAGTGACTTCTAGTTTGATTCCATTGTGATTGAAAAAAATATTTTGCATGATTTCGATCTTTTAAAATTCAATAGACTTGTTTTGTGTTCTAACATATGGTCCATCCTAGAGAATATTCCATATGCACTTTAAAAGAATATGTATTCTGTTGTTGTTGGGTGGATGTTATATGTATTTGGTTTATAATATTGTTGAAGTCTTCTGTTTCCATATTTGTCTTCTGTCCTAGCCATTACTGAAAGTGGCAGGTTGAAGTTTCCAACTATTATTTTAGAACTATCTATTTCTACCTTCAAATCTTGCTTCATATATTTGGGGGCTATGGTGTTTAGTGAATGTATGTTTATAATTGTTATATCTTCTTAATGAATTGATACTTTCACCAATATATAATATCTTTCTTTTCTCTGTTTCAATTTTTGACTTAAAGTGTCTTTTGTCAGATATCCCTATAGCTACTCCACCTCTGTTTGGTTGCTATTAGCATGTAATATTTCCCCCCATCATTTAACTCAACCTATTTGTGTCTTTGTATTTAATGTGAGTCCTTTCTAGTTGTGTGGTTTTGTTTTTGTTTTTTTCAAGTCCATTCTGGCTATTTCTTCCTTTTGAATGGGGAAGAAACAATTATATTTTAAACAATTACTATAATAATTATATTTTAAATAATTATATTTCAGATAATTACTGATAAGGATTTACTTCCGCCATTTTGGTGTTCTTTGCATAACATTTAACTTTAACTTTTATAACTTTTTTGTCTCTCTCTCTTCTTTTAATGCTTATTTTGTGTTTAGGTGATTTTTTTTTTTTTTGTAGGAAACTATTTCAACTCCTTTCTCATTTCCTTCTGTGCATATTTTTTAGATATTTTCTTTATGGCTAACATGGGCATTATATTTAACATCAAAATCTAGTTTGAATTGATGCCAACTTAACTTCAACAGAGTATAAATACTCCATTCCTAAACAACTTCATCTACGCTTTATATTGTTGTAGTCATAAATTATATCTTTACATATTTTGTGCCCAATACAATAAAAACATAACTCTTTTTATGCATTTCTATTTTAAATCATTTGGAGAATAAAAAGTAGATTTATAAATCAAAAATATAATAATATTGGTTTTGTACATACTTATTTCTTTATATGAGTTCAAGTTACTGTCTAGTATCTTTTCATTTCACACTGAAAGACTCCATTTTCAGTCTTGTAGGGCAGGTGTATTAATATTAATTCTCTCAATTGTTTATCCGAAGTGTCTTAAATTCACCCTGGTTTCTGAAATACAGCTTTATAGATACAGAATTCTTTTTTTTTTTCTTTTAGCCCTTTAAGTATTATGCCTTACTGCCTTCTAGCCTCCGTGGTTTCCGTTGAAAAATAAGCTGTTAATCTTATTGACGATCTCTTGTATGTGGTGAATTGCTTCTTTCTTGATGCTTTCAAGATTCTCTCTTTGTCTTTCAATGTTGAATTATGATGTGTCTTGGTGTGACTCTCTGTTTTGGCCTTTCTTGGAGTTCCTTGAGCTTTTGAGTTGTGTAGAATCATGTTTTGTTTTTCTTCAACTTTGAGACGTTTTAGCCATTACTGTTGAAATATATTTTTTTGCTATTTTCTAACTTTCTTCTTTCTGGCAATTCCATTATGCATATGTAGGCTTATTTAATAGTATCCTGTCACTTTTCACTATCTTTTTATCTTTCTGTTATTCAAACTCAGTTTCAACTTTCCTATCTTTAAGTTTCCTGGTTAATATTTTGCAATACAAATACTAAATATTCTGGGGGGGGGGAAACATTAATATACACAACTTGGATGAACCTGAAGAAAATTATACTTCTTATTAAAAGTCCATCTCAAAAGGACACATACTAAATGATCCTATTTTCTTAATATTCATGAAATAACATATTTATGGAGATATAGAACAGATTATCAGATTAGTGGTTGCCAGATTAGAGATTTTGAGGCAAAAGGTGTAGATATAGCTATAAAGAGTAGCATGAAACTACATATATGATAAAACTGCATAGAGCTACAAAAAACTACACACAGATATGAGTGCATTTATAACTGGTATGTTTGAGTAAGTTCTGTGGGTTGTATCAATGTCAATTTCCTGGCTGTGATATTTTACTATAGTTATGCAACATGTTAACAGATGATGAAGAGGGGTGAAGACTGTGAAGTAAATGTGTACATGTCTTCAATAACCTCTGAATACATAATTATTTCAAAATATAACTTAAAAAAATTTAAAAACACAATTTTGAACCCATTATTTTATTTGTTTTGAAAGACTACAATGTAGAAATAAAGTGGTGTCTAAAATCTTTTAAATGTTAAAAATGATTAGTTCTACCTGGTTAATGAAAATGTTATAAAACTATTCATGTGTTTTTTAAGTTGATTTAAGAGAGAGATGAAAGGAGAGAGAGAAACATTGATGTAGAGAGAAATATCAATCAGTTGCCTCCCACAAGCACCCCAACTGGGTACCAGACCCACAGCCTTGGAATGTTCCCTGACAAGGAATCGAACCGGTGAGCCCTTGGTGCTCAATCAACTGAGCAACACTGGCCAGGGCCATTATTTTTTTTCAAAGTAAAAGAAGAGAGAGAGAACTTTTAGTTTATGTTTTTTCTTCAGAAAACAGTTTTGTTATGCTGTTCTTTAAAAAGTGGCCATAAAACAAAAGAAAAAAGTGAACTGGCAATTTATATTGAATAGATCATCAATTCATTCTATAAATATATTCATAGTCAAGCCAAAGTGAATCACAGTGTGATTCCTGATGGACCTAATTCATTAAAATTCTTATTCATTGTGAGAAATGCTGTGTACACATTCTTTATTAGTTGCAAGAAAGACAGAAAAATTTATTATAATGAATTGACTCATGGGAGGCTGACAAATCCCAAGGTGACTCATTAAGCTAAAGGTGAGTCAGTAAGCTAAAGACCCAAGAGAGATAATGTGTATTTCCAGTCTAAAGGCCTTCAGGAAGAGGCAATATTTCAGTATGAGTTTCAAGAAAGGAAAAGAAAACAAAACGTCATGGTTCAGATAGTCAGACAGGAGGAATTTCATATTATTCAAAAGAAGGTCAACTTTGTTGTTGTATTTGAGCCTTCAATTGATTGGATAAGGCATACGCATATTTGGGAGGACAATTTACTCAATCTATTGATTTAAATGTTAATGTCAGGAATAGAAACACCTTCATAGAAACACCTAGAATAATATTTGACCAACTATTTGGGCACCCTGTGGTCCAGGCAATTTGACACATAAAATTACACTTCAATCACAAAAGATCACAGATAGCCAAAGCAATCTGGAGGGAAAAAAAAAAAAAAGCTGGAGGGATCACACTACCTGATCTCAAAATATATTATAAAGGTATAGTAATCTAAACAACATGGTACTAGCATAGAAATGGACATGTAGACCAATGGAACATAATACAGAGCCCAGAAACAAACCCATTATGGTAAATTGATTTTTATCAAAAGTGCCAAGAACACACAACAGCAAAAGAGAGTATCTTCAATAAACAGTGCTGGGAAAATTGGTTATCCAAGCGCAGATGAATAAAATTGGAACCGTATCTCACACCATACACAAAAATCAATTCAAAATAGATTAAAGATTTAAATATAAAACCTGAAACTGCAAAATTCTAGAAGAAATCATAGGGTAAAAATCTTCCTGACATTGGTCTTGGCAATAATTTTTTACCAAAAGTATAAACAACAACAAAAAAATAAAGAAATAAGATTCCACCAACTACAAAGCTTCTTCACAGAGAAGGAAACACTAAAATTTAAAGACAATCTATAGAATGAGAGAAAATATTTTCAAACCATATGCCTGAAAAAAGGGTTAATATCCAAATATAAGAGGTTAATAAAATAATCTCATATAACTTAATAGCAAGAAACCTCCAAATAACTCAATTAGAAAATCATCTAATGACTTGACTAGATGTTTCTCAAATAAAAAAAAATAACAGACAACAATAGACATTTCTCAAAAGAATACAAATGGCCACCAAGCATATGAAGCGGTGCTCAACATCACTAATCACCTGGAAATACAAATCAAAACCAAAATGACATAGCACCTCACACTTGTTATGATGACCACTATCAAAATCACAAAAGATAGCATATACATATGTAATTTTAATAACAATAAAAATGTTTGATTCAGATACCATGCTTAATGTATATCTTTATAATACTAATCATCAGAATATCCTGAGAAGATATAATTTGTCCAGTTCAAAATTTATGTAATGTTTTAAATGCTCAAAAATTTTGAATGATAATTTTTAAATATTAAGGCACTAATACCCATTTAAAAAAAATAAAACTAAATATGCACATATGAAGCTTCTGCTTTCCTGGATTGATAACATTCCTCTTTTCCTCTAATGTAAACACTGTCGAATTTTGTTTTATATGATTCCTGTAACTTTTTAAAAATCCACTCTTCATATTTACATTCATAGCCTAATCATTTTTTACACTTTGTATTTTGTATATAAATCACTTGTATGTCTTCTTCAACCTGCTTTTAAAGCTTAACAATGATTAAATAACATTGCTTTACACATTGATATGTGTAGTTTCAGATCTTCTCATTTTATTGTGGAGGACTATTCCATTATGTTGATATAAAAACTATTTGGATATTAGTCTGCTCCCCAAATTTTATTTTTACAAGTAGTGATTGTTCTTGCTTTGTGTGAAATTTTTCTTAGGGGTATATGCAGAGTGGAATTATTTAAGATGTTTTGTTTGTTTTTATAGATTCTCATATTTTATGAATAATATTCTACTTTATGTGTTGAAAATATCTTCTTCCAAGTTAGGGCATCTTTTGAGGTGGAGAAAATTAAGATGTTGATGTAATCAAATTTATTAATTATTTCTTTTCTGGTTTTGCTTTTATGTTCTTTAATAATATTTTCATAATCTTAAAAACATAATGATAATGCTTAGCTTTTATAAAAATTTAAACAGATTTTTCCTTTCAAATATAGGTTTTTAATACATTCTAAATATTTTAATCTGTTACTTGGAATTGTGATACATTTTAACTCTATATTATTGACAATTTTCTCAGTACTGTAGTGGAATTGTCCAAACTTTAACTTGTCATATACAAAAACTGAGTTTGATTCTCCATTCTGTTTCATTTGTTGATTTATTAATATTTATATTAATGCCAGATTATCTTAATGGCTAAAGTTTCATGTCATGATATTTCTGTTTATGACCATGTTTTTATTTCTAACAGTGAATACTCATGGTTTCTGTTTCCTTGACACATCACACCAGTTGCTACTTTGATTCAGAAGGAGGGTAGAAGGAAAGAACATGTCAAGGGTTGGATCACATATCGATACATTTTACAGCATGAGTAATGGAAGAATATTAAGTGCTCACATGTGTCCATATAAATATTAGCAGAAAGTTAACTCAACAATGACATCATTAAATTTCTGTTCACAAATACTAGTTGGTCTTTTTAATCTTTGGCTTTGATAATCATCTATACTGTATATTTGCTTTCTATTTCAGCTTTTATCTAATAATTTAAATTTTTACTTATTTATTTAAGTTTCTTCTATCTTTCTCTTGTTTTTTAAATTGGATTCCCATTTCATTAATATTTTAGCCAATTAATTTTTAAAATGAAATAAATTTTTCTTTTTTATACATATTTTTAAAAGTGTAAATGTTTCTCTAAATACCATTTGGGCTGCATCCCACAATCTTCATGAGTAGTATTTGTATTATTATTCCATTTTAAGTAATTTTTTATTTTCATGAATATGAAAATACTATAAATTAGGATTTATTTCTCCCATATTATCTTGTATTTCCATGTTATTGTATTGTTTTCTCTTGTGTTTTATAAAGATTACATGTTTGTCTTAGAATTTTAGAAATTGTACCCTCTTTGTGTACCTTGTAAGTGGTCATTATTGAAATTGTATCTATTTTACTAAAAGTTTGAAATGAATAAATTTCCTCACCCTCTTTCCAAATAATTCAATGACCTCACAATACTACATCTAAAAATTTCCCTTTCCTGTTTCTTACTAATGTACAGTATTGTCCATCCTTCTGATTTTATCTTATAGTTTTCACTAACGGGATATTTCAGTTTTATGGTGTTAACCTTTATTTAGCTCTATACACACACAAACTTTTCTTTGTCACAGACCATGAATTTTCAATCATTTGTGTGTGTGTGGAATCATTTTCATCCTGAATTACATATAAAAATATATGTTAGAAAGAATTAATGAATGGCACATTTTGAAAATCTTCTTATGTTAGTATTATTCTGGAGTAACAATAAAGATAATTGATTCATCCTGCATCCAATCTGGATTGAATTCTGTGCATGCAATGCTTTAAGTTTTCATAAAGCTAACTGGGCATAAGTTTATATACCTCTTATATCTAATTTTAACCTAAAGCTACTTTTATGCATATTTTTTTTTAAAAAAGCTTGCATTTTACAGTGGCTTATTTAATGGTGCTTAGTGAGAATTGTTTTATGGACAGTTAATGCATAGTTTGCAATGATTGTTATTGAATATATATTTAAACACTTGTTAATGATAATGGAGGGTATTCAGTATTAAGAATTTAAACAATAAGGTTTTATTCTATTTATATAAAAAATAATGCAAAGGAAAGATACAGATTTGAGGGAGCTAGAGAGGAAAAATGTGGTTCCTGACATTTTAATCTTAGTCTTACTATTAGCTTCTATTTTGCCACTTAACATTTATTTTTAATTTTTTAAAAATATGTCTTTATTGATTTCAGAGAGAGGAAAGCGGGGAGAGAGAGAGAGAGTAAGAGAGAGAGAGAGAGAAACATCAATGATGAGAGAGTCATTGATCCGATGCCTCCCGCATGCCCCCTACTGGGGGTGGAGCCCAAAACCTGGGCACGTGCCCTGACAGGGAATCAAACCATGATCTCCTGGGTGATAGGTTGATACTCAATCATTGAGCCACGCCAGCTGGGAAACTAAGTTTTAGAAGTTGCACAAGTAATTGTCCTGCTTCAGTAGCTTTTGTGAATGACTAAATAGATTTTTAAAAGTTAATAAATAAAGGACAAAAATATATGTTTTCAATCTCTTGCTCTTTGAGACAGCATGGAGGGATCTGGAGAGTATTATGTGAGGCAAAATAAGCCAGTCAGAGAAAGATAAGCATCTCATGATCTCACTCATATGTGGAATCTAATGATCAAAATAAAGTGATGAACAAAATAGATCCAGAGACATAGAAGCATGGAACAGACTGAGGGATCTCAGAGGGAAGGTGGGGGTGAGAAGAGATTAACCACAGGACTTAGATGCATATATGCATAACCCATGGACACACAATAGTGTGGGGAAGGCCTGAGGAGAGGGCTGAAATGGGGTGGAGGGAGTCAATGGGAGAAAAAAGGGGATATCTGTAATACTTTCAACAATAAAAATTAAAAAAAAATATTTCTAAGAAAATATAAAAAGTTCTATATAAGTCTGGCACTACACAATTCCAGGTCATTCAGTGTTCATGAACTATTTCCTTTGAGCATTTGGGGATCAATTGCCATCATCTAATAGACACAAGCAATTTATGTCCTTGTTTGTAGATGATATAAAACCTCTACTTTAGTCCATTTTTTAATAATCCTCCAGAAAACTCTGTTACTGCAATACTTTTGCCAATCAAATCTTTACAATTAAACCCACAATTTTAGCAATTTCAGCAGCTGTTTTGATGATCATGTTTTCTTTGAAGTAACGTTAGTTACCCAATATATATTTTCTATTAGAAAATTTATTCTGAAACTTTCCCTCCAACCAGCATTGGATAGACCCAGAAGCAATGTGACTTTAACACTCCTAGAGACAATTTATTCATTACTAATGATATAGTGACTACTTTATAAAATTAAATCACTTTGGTAAGCTTGTATGAAGGGTTGGGCAGATCATAGCTCAATATGTTATGTTTGTCCACATTCCCCGGCCTTTGTACTCACTAATTTACGGTGGAGTAATTGTATTATCTCACTTATAAGCCCTCTTGGGATTCCAACATACTCTTAAGATGTCTTTTATCCTAGGCAGGTGGTTTTCTGCCTAGGAAATTGTTTCTGAGAAGAATTAGCTAATTGTTAAAAGCTAAAATGAGTTTTGATTATTTAATCATCTTACAAATGTTGACCCTCTTACAAATGTGGAACAAAAAGCTCACTGAACTCAAAAAGCATACAACACAGTGAAGACACAAATAAGTGCTCCACATATTATGTAATCCAGAGTAAAGAAATATGGAAAAGGCCCTGGCGGAGGGAAGCGCAGGGCTCTGAGGAAATTTTGGGTGCTTCCAGGGGAGGCTTCCCAGATGGAATGAATTGTAGGACATCATTATATTAAATGTTATAATTGTTTCTGTGTTTGAAGACAGAAATTAATAAGGGAAATCTGCTTTACTCTTGTACAGCTTCTTCTATTCCTTAATTGTTTCAAGAAATAATCATATAATTTTGCATTGTAGCAGCATATTTTTAATATGATCCTTTATTGTGCAATAGCTTCTTATGAAAAAAATAAATAAATTCCCAACCTTGCTATTCTTTGGTCAAGAAACTGGGTATGTGTGAGTGGAGAGAGACTTTTGAATATTCCATTCTCCTTTCTATTTCCCTAGGCTTGGACAAAGTATCTAAAACAATTTTACTCTAAGGCTCTTCGAGTAAAGCTTAATGATATTGAGAGAATACAGTCTTGATGGAGAATGGGGAGGAAAATCATACTTTGAATCTAAAGTGCAAACCAACAATAAGGACAGGCAAGGTATCTGGAGAGAGGGTAGGAAGAGGAAATTGAGATACTGACCAGGGAAAGGGCACTAAAGGAAGAGTCTGGCGCCCTGGGTGGCAGTTTTATGTGATGTGAAATTGTGCTGGCCCTTAACTCAGTGTCTAGGGAAAGATAACAAACCTCCTAAAATGTGCTTTAAGGCTCGTATTTTTCCAGGAATAGCGTATAAAGAGAGGCTGAGAGGCGCAGCTACACGATTCTGTTTCACAGGATCCAAGCTAAAGCTGATGGTTGTGCACCTTCGGCTTATTCGTCATCTTCATCGTCCTCCTCTCCTTCCCAGCCCTCCTCTCTCCTGCTCTCCCTCCGGCCCTCTCCCTCTTCCCCAGGGAACAGAATCACAAAAATGGGCCCTGAAAGGGCCCTGCGGCAAGCTCAGTGTGCTGAAAGTCCTCGCCGACTTTCTTATTATGAAGTGTCTAATCTAAAACAAGGGATTTCTGAGAAAAGAAGACAAAATTAGGTTAATCAAGTGTCTCAGATAAACAGCAGTAAAATATCTCATCAAACAGAAAGAGCCAAATTCTATATCTGCCAGGCTCATAAAGTATTAAATATATAAAGAGGAGGATTTTAATCTACTGTGAGAGAGGCTTCCAAATTTTTTATTTTTACATTTTGAAAATGCTATGCTGCTTCAGGTAATTTAATGAAATCCAAGTGGAAATTCTTCCAAGAAAAGTAAATGTCGCTTCTTTTATCAGGTGCCAATTTTTTGTTTAATGATAAGCTGAATGGACAGCATCTGTTTTAAAATTGTTGGCACAGGAAAAAAAATTTTCTTCTATTAAATTAGGCTCGTTCAACTATAACTAGAAGTCATTTTTAGTAAATTATAATAAAATAGATTTTCAATAACAAATTAGGTTATTGATTTGTTCAAATACATACTATGTGACAGACACTATTCTAGACCTGGCGATAACAGGGAATTCCAGACAGAAAGTATTTCTTCTTACATTGGAGCTTCTAATTTGACTAAAATAAAGACAATAATCAAGTAAATAAGTAAATAAAATAATTTCAGGTTAATATATGCTAAGAGGAAATTGGAATTGAATGAGATAGAGGAACTGAGAAAAAATAAAGGTTTGGAGGAAGAAAGGTGTGGGATTTCTTATTTGAATCCTGCAGTTACCTCAATTATAGATGGTACAATCATCTGGTAATTCTGGGGGGAATGTGTGTGAGTTTGAAAGAGAATAAAGCAATTAGGAAATACTTGGTGTAGGAAATTTACCATTGCAAGGGAGTGAGTTGAGTGATGCCTTCTTTGAAGGGTATATGATGAATTTAAAGCAAATGTAATTTTATATGTGAACATGCAAGCAGAAAAAATGCAAAGGGAATGTTGTTTGTCTTGTTTTGTTAATACGATTTTAAAAATTTGCTGTATTTGCAACTTTTCTTTTATAATAATGGACTTGTTATTCTAAGCAGGATATTGAGGAATAGAAGGAAGATGATGAATAGTAATAGTTTAAAAAATAGGCTGAATTCAAGGATTTTGTCTTGTTCAGCTCAAATAAATGTTGGAACTTGGTATGCCGTCCTTTATCTGAAACTCTTGGGACCAGATGTTCTTCATAATTCAGTGTGCTTTAGATTTAATTCAATTTACATGGTTTTTATTGTGTAACATCTCCAATAGTGATTAAGGAAGGACTAGATAATCAAAGATAATTATTTTTCTGCATCCAAACATATGCATAGTCACAGCAAGTGGGAGAAATAATGATTTATAAAGTGAGATGAATAAAGTCAATCAGTTCAGATTTTTACCACAAAGTGAATTTTAGCACAAAACTTATGAAAATATACTTTTGTATTTTATAATTTTAGTATTTTGAAATTACATTAACTTAAAAGAACAAGAAATATAGGAGAGGTTTCAAATTGTGAAATACTTCAATTGAATATTTCACAAATGTTATTATAATAACTGGTCTAAAAATATGCCATAAGATTGAGGGCTGAGGAGAGGTAGAAAATAAATAATAAAATTTAGTTGATAAGCTAAGCAAACTGAGAGACCAGAATTTTCAACAATTTGTCCATATAAAAATTGATGTTATGGAGGTAAAGGGATGCAGAGAAATTTTGTGAATCAAGATTAAAAAACCTCATAAATAGAAAAAGTAGCTTGGATGTTGCTAAATGGTGATAATTAAGAAAATTATTTGTTTTTGGTCAAATATTCTTTTGTTCTAGTTCTTTTGTTTTATAAAGCTGATTCTTATATTTCCTTTTATTCCTTGGGAAAATGACCCAGTCTCCTATCACACAATCAAAACATGAAAAAGAAAATAAACTCAGTGAATTATATGTTTGTTTAATGATTCCAATAAGAAGTCTCTTAAACTCCATTCTTCCCCTTGAGAAAACAAAAAAGTGGTGAACTTCAATGGAAAAGGTCAAAATTTGAACTTAGATTCTGCAGGTGGTATCTTTTAGGCTTTCACTTAGCAGTAGCAGTTTCTCTTTGCTCAAAGAAGAAAGCAAACCAAAATATAAGTTCTTCATTTAACACTTTATGTCATTTAGGTTGAGTGTATACTGCCTTTCAAGAAATTTTACACTGAGATAACATGATATTCCAGATCACCAAGTTAGACAATGTCAAACTATATAATTTCAAAGACAGATGTAGTCATGATGCACTAGGTGAAGAACTAAATGCCTAGACAACAGACTTAAGTTTTCCATTATTATACTCATTAGGAAATACTGAGGTTCAGATTTAATATCTGAGTTTTCTAAGTGGTATATTCTATTATTAACTTTTATAATGAAACTTACCCATTTTATATATCAATAGTTTGCCTGACATATTCCAGGGAGCTATACACACACCCTCTTCTGTGTTTGTCATAAGCAATCCTAGCCAAACCAGGCATATCCTGTTAATAAGCACCATCAGTGTATTTGTTAAATATCTGTCATTAGCATATTTACAAAGAGATTTGACCAGAACGGGTTGTAGATCTCTGGGTAATTATTTATTCTCAATACACACTCTAACTTCTGTCAATATATCCTTGACACATATGTCTCAGTTGTCCTTTTATAATTTGTTTTAAAACTATTTCTGCAGTATTTCATTCAAAAGACTAAGACTCTTTTTGTAATATATGTTTTTATTGACTTCAGAAAGAGGAAGGGAGAGGGAGTGAGAGATAGAAACATCAATGATGAGAGAGTCATTGATTGGCTGCCCCCTGCACTCCCCTTACTGGGGATTCAGCCTGGAACCCTGACTGGAATTGGACCTGTGACTTTCTGGTTCATAGGTCAACACTCAACCATGGAGACACTCTGACCTGGGAAAAATAAGACTCAACACCAAAGGGTGTCATGAATTATTGCTACTAAGCACATTGACAGCAACTGTATTCCTTCTGAGGCCTTTTAACAGTGCATTTCAAGCTCAATCGCTTTGATGTTTTTTTAATTTTTATTTTGTGGTCCATAGAGTTTGAACACGTATAAGGTTGAAATAAGGTACGTAATATTTTTAAAGCCATTTCAAATTTTTTTCTGGTCAATGATTCTTCATAGGTATTATATTAATTAGAGGCTTCAATCAGCTTCCAGAAATATTCTCTCATCCTGTGGGTCATTGTCTACATATGTGTGATTTGCATTTAATTCTAGCAATGAGCATATAGCCCTTTGTAATACATAAATGTAGTAAAATGATGAAAGTGTTATATCACACACTATACATAAATTAAAATTACAATATCATTCTTATTTCTTCCCAACTGATATGACCTCTTACCACTAACTACATATTCCTAGTGACTGGATGGAGACTAGATGTCATTGATAAATAATTGTAGTAGTTTGTGAACATAACCATACTCCAGATATCTAGCACAGATTTTTATAGATACTGACTTTCAGGTGGCATATTTATCACTATGCATCAACCTCTATAATAATAAAATGGTATTGTACTTTTCTCTGCACAATTTCAACCAGTTGCTCCATAGAGAAATTAAATTCCTTTTTTAGTCTGTGTTGCTCATGTCATTTGAGAATAAACATAAAGGCTACATTGTCAGGAGGTGTCCTGCCTGAACTGAGGTTTACTGTAGTGGTCCTATAAGTGACCACCCCCTTTCTCCACTTAGCAATTCTGACATTTATAGGCATTTTGTTCCCTGCTAGTTAGACTATCAATAGTCCTTCTTGGGGGAGAGTTTAAGTACACTTCTGGCATTGTTGATGGGTATGATGTTCTATTATAGTAATCCTATTAGTCCATTTCCTCAACTCAAGTAATGTGCCCCAAGTTTTCTAAAACTAACTGACCTAAATCTTTTCATCTAGACTAAGGGATCCAATTAGAGATTTAAAGAACATATTTTGACCTCCCAGTCAATGTGTATCAAATACTATGGTCTTAACTGGGGGACAAAAATCAACCTCTTTTGAAGTATTTCTGTTTTAAATTATGATCCTCTTAATTTGATTTGTGTTTCTCTAGATTAGGTAGAAAAAATTTTCCCAGTGTTTTAAAATGTGAGGTGGTGTCAGAGTGGCTCTTCCATCCCATGACTTTTGATAGCAGACTTTCAACTCCTCCATAGAAATCATGTCAATTTCCTTTTCCCCCTCATTCCTTTCTTCAAATGGAATGAATCTTGTTTCTGTCAGTCAGCCCCATCCATGACAGTAACTGAACTATCAGGTCAGTTACTACTTCGAGAATTTTCTTTCATTCCTTTAGTAAAAATGCATAATACTCAGAGTCTGAGGAGCCCTTTCCACAGCATTCATCACGGTCTACATCAATTACATTGAATTAAGTATATTTATATGGCCATCATAAAGACAGCCTAGGATCATCTGTACTTTGTAAGATATACAGTATTTCATTTGTGGGTTGGTAAGACTGCATGGCTGTCTCTGAAAATAAGTCTGAAAAATCCCTGAATTTACTCAACATAGTCCATCAGTTGTCATTCCACAAGAAAGTATCTGTTAAAAAAAATTTTAATCTTGCTTACAAATATAATAGGAGTAGGTTGGGGTATAAATAATCTTCAAATTTATAAATAGGTAACAAGAAAAAGAATTTGTTATCAGAATTACTTTTGTGTTTCAAGATATCTCCTATGTACCATCTATAATTTGATTTTTTTTAGTATATATATTTCTTGCATTCTTATAATTTATTTTCAACTATTCAAGTAAAGGGCAGCTGATGTTATATCTTTGTATGAGATACAATCTGATCATGAAAAAGTGTCCAATATATTAACATGAATTGTGCTACTATTAACTAAAAGGGGGAAGGGAAAAAGATTAGCAGTTTACTTAGCAATAAACATATGCACATATGTTCTCTCATTTATTGTTCACAAGTATCCTAAGAGATGTTATTACTTTTGAAATTCAGGTGAAAAAATTGATCATCAGAGGAAAACTACTAATCTAAGAACAAACTCATTAAAGCAGAAGGCTGGAATGTTAATCAAAGTTTTCTGGTCCATGGTATTTTTATCTTGTGATACTAAGAAATTAAAGATAAGAGTGAATCAAATAGGAAAAGAAGAGTCAATATATCAAAACTACTTTAAATCTTAAATTTTAATATTGAAAACCAGTCATTTTTTAAATTTCAAAATGATTGTAATCTGAAAGTGTTATCATTATATTATAGGTAAATAATCCATGTTTTTTATACTTATATAGAAAACAAAATTTTATAGTATATACTTTTTGAAACTTTTAAATAAAAAGAGCGATTGAATAACTATCTTCTCTGAAGTGGAGGTGACACTACAAGAATCACACTAACAACAGGTAATTTTGTGCCACCAGTGAGGTATGTTTGTTTTACATGCCCTCTGACATTTGAAGATCATTTTGAAACCTTCTATGCAAATGCATATGGATGTGAAGAATGTTCAATTTACATTTTATTTCCTCTGGCCACAGAAAACTTTTAAAATTAAAGAATGGCAACCATTGTGATTCCACACTGCACTCAGGAATCTCAAATTTTTAAGGAAGATGTCAAATTAATCTGCAGGATCCATTTTCAGTTTATTCCTGATTACAGAATCTCCTTCTGTTTTGAAAATTCTTAGCTAGCATAGGCATTAGTGGGAAAGGAATATATATCTCTTACGAATGGAAAAATTCATTTATGGATCTTTTTTTGGTATATAGATCCAACACCCTCCAGGGAGCATAACAAATTTCCATAATGTCCCTCTGTGTACAATTTTGCATTTGATGTTCAGATTTAACTGACAGATGTGTAAAATTACAAATGATTGAATGACTCCCTACTGACTTCACAGCTGTGCTATAGAAGCTGGAAAGTGTGAATTACCGCAGGGACAGTCAGCAAGAAGCCACATAACATCACACATATCCAGGGGTAAGGCATTCATTTGTAAATATAGGTTTAGATTTATGCATTTAAAACAACTTTTTTCCTGAAATGTAATTTTTAAGATATAATCTTCAGTTTAGGAAAATGGCCATAAATGTTTTAGTGGTTATGCTATGACTATTATGGAACAGAACTAACAGCATCAAATTAACATAAATATGCTTCTTTCATTGCTTTCAGATTTGATTTTCTTAATTGCTTATGCTTCTTTTTTATATTCATTTGAATTAAATGGTGTATGACTTTGTTTGAATTATACCAAGAATTCATTTTGTGTATGTTTTAAAATTCTTGTTTATTCAAAATTTCAAATCACCAATAATAACTGAAATTAATCCAGAATTAAATTTTGTTGATAACCTTCAAATTTTTGCCATGTGACTTAAGTGAACTTCAAAAATTTTACATAGCAGTTACTTTTACTAGTCATTGAGTTGTATCTGAAGTTTTCAAATGAGTGTCTTGCCCATTGTGTTTATCATTTGGGGACGAAAAGTAGAAAAAAATGACAATGTCCCTCGTAGTATTTTGTGAGGCAAGCTAAGTAGTGTCTGTTTCTTGCTTTACCTGCAGTATTTTGTATACATTAATAAAAACATGATCCAAAGAATATCACCTTTATCAGTTAGGTTCACTTTTCCATAGAAAGGAACTGAAAGGTGTTAAAAAGAAAGACAGAAACAGACCCACCTCCCACCACACAAAGTATCAAGAAGCCAGAAGGTTTTACCTTGATAGTCTAAGGAAGGAATGTTCAGGTAGCCAAAATAAGGTTCCTGCCAATTTTTTTCAAACTATTGTTTTATAAAAGCATTTGGTCTATAAACTGTGGTGGAGACTGCTAGTATTTACCTTAAATTCTATTCTCCCTCTTTTCTTAAGACCTCCCATTTTTTAAGAGAGCTAATGACTACCTGTTTTAAAGACCAGATTTGCCAGCCTCCCTCTACGTGAAGGAGTGGCCAGATGACCAAGCTCATGTGACCATTGAAATATTTGGTCATCACACATGGCCCATTGCTCATTTTTCTTTTTCCACTTTATTTCCTGGTATGCAGATGAAATAACAGAATCCTCTGCAGCTATCCTAGACCATGATAATGAAATTCATGCTAGAGAAGTCTGGGTGATGAACTGGAAGGATCATATATTCCTGAGAGCTGGAATCTACAATCTCAGCCTCCTCTGCCAGCTTTGGCCTCTTCTTAATTTACACGAGAGAGAAATAAGCTTCTATTTTCTTAAAATTTATTCTGGACTTCACTATTTCTTGCATCCAAGTTTAACTCTAAGCCAATTTCTAAGCCAGCAACCATCTTTTGGGAAAGCAACATATAAAGGGAGCGCAGCATTCAGCTTCATAAAGTTGTTTACTCTGACCAAAAAGTACCTGGGAATTAGTTGTGTAGACTTCATTTTGCTCTCCACGTAATCCACAAATGGTCATAATAGGATCTATTTAAAACTAAGAACACACAGCTACATCAGAGGCGTACACTGTAAAATGATCACTCTGAACCACATAAAGTATTCTGAAATAATGCAAGCAACATACAAATAGGTCAAATTTGAGTACTGACTAAATTCCACAAAAAATTAAAGTACAAAAGTCTGACCTCATTAATTTTAATCTTTCTTTGACAGATTGATTTTAAGTTTCTTCATCAATAGTTGCATTTAGGCTTAGTTCTTATGGAAAGGAAATAACCCCTTTACTATATTCAAAATGTGAATTAATACATTCCAGTTGAGGTTATTTGTTGCAGCACTTTTTAATGTAATCAGAAACATACTATCACTGTATTAACAACAGTAGAAAAAATTAGAAAATTCCAAGTATAATAATTGTTTTTAAAAAGTGACATTCCTATACTGAGCAAGCAGTAGAAGTCATACTCCTCTCTTGTTACCTATCAGCTAGATCCTTAGCAGAGCCTAATGTTCTCCTGAAGGGAAGAGAGCAAAAAGAAAGCTTCGAGTTCAAACTTCTCAGTATACAAATTAGTCTATGTAGATAATCAGAAAATAAAAAGGGATTCTATTCATAATAATGAAATAATTAAACCTGGACAGCAGGTATAAACTAAGACTGTCTTAGACAAACTAGGATTTATGGTCATTCTATGTTTGTACCTCTTTCTAAAACAAACACAGTTTCTGTGACATTAAACTCAGCCACTCACTTATTCATTCCGTAACAATTTCAATGCTGACTGCACACTTTGAACAGCTCTTCTAGAGATAAAATGATGAAGTGAGACAAAATAAGTGTGCGCATGACTTTTCATAATGTTGTGGGAAAAAAAGAGATTATCTGCAACAGTTAAAAATAATTTTAGGTAATGGTTAGGTGCACCAACAAAGTAATACAGGTTTATATTTATAGAGAGAATTAATAAGGAAAGGTAGACAGAAAAATTGCCACTTAAAGTAAAACCTGCACAATAAGAAGGAGCCACTCAAATGGAAATATTAGAAAAAACTATGCTAGTTATACAGTACAGAAAATGAAATTTTATTGAGGTATATGTTAGCTTTCTCTGTTCAAGGAATGGACAAAATTTGGAAAAATTAAGAAATTCTGGGAAATCTACCAAAGTGAATTTACTATGGGCTTTTCATTTACAAATTAAATGTATTGACTAATTTCCCACTCAAAATAAATTGCAATCTAGTAAGCACATAAAAAAATGAACAAGTACAGAAAAGCCCTGAATACAAAGTGTATAATCAGTTGGCCAAAGATTTTGATAAATGTATAAATGACATAAATTTGATATTTTCATCCTAACAGTCCACAGCAGAAACTGACATTGTTCCCTGAATATCCCATATAGTTACCAAAATCAAAGTTCCTAAGTAGGAAAGGTAGAAAATGTTTAGTAGAGAGCAAATGTCAGGCCTCTAAAATGCCCACAGAATAAGATTAGGGGTAGAAACAGCAAAATTTGATTCAAAGGTTTTCAGATGTTAGACCTATAAAGTAAATAAGATAAAAAAGTATGCTTATAAAAATAGAGATTGACACTGTGAGCAAGTAATAGAAATCAAGATGATTAGGCAAATACGAAAGAGGAAAAGTTGGTCTTCTAGAAATTAGTAAAAAAGTCATGGCAATTATAAGTCAATGAATAAAATAAACAGCAGGTTAATCAAAGCTGGAAAATTGATTACGTGGAATATACATATCAACAAATCATTTGAAATGCAACACAAAGAGAAAAGATATAGAAAATAGAAAAGAATTTAAGAGACATAGAGAAGAGACTGATATACATATAATCTAACCATTGGTTGCCTACCTCTTCCCATATTACATCTAACTGTTTATTCTTTCTTTTGGATTGCTGATAAAACTGAGAAACAAAGTACTTATTTGATCAATGTCAACACATTGATAATTTTTAAAAGTCAACTAGTACTAGAAATAAATATCCTTAAAGTAATAAAAGTTACCTACACAAACACTGCAGTAGAGGCATTTCCTCCAAAATTAGAAATGGCCTAAAGATGCTTACTGTAGGTGGCTCTATTTACCTCATACTGAGGCACTAGCTAGAAAAATAAGAATGAAGAAAGAATAGAGAGACTGGAAAGACATATAAACTCTCATTATTTGCAGATACTATTATTTTCTACTAGTGAAGCTCCTACCCAAATAATCTAATATAAAATACAGAAAATATGACTTAGTAAGTTTTGGGAGAATAAAATCAACATAGTAACAACAACATGGGTGGATCTAGAGAATATTATACTAAGTGAAGTTAATTGGACAGAGAAAGACAAATACCATATGATTTACTTACATGAAGAATCTAAAAAAAAAAAACAAACAGACAAACAAAACAAAACAGAATCAAACTCATAGATACAGAGAACAAACTGATAGTTGCCAAAGAGGAGGGAGATAAGGGCATGAGCAGAAAAGGGAAAGAAGACTAAGATGGTTGCTAGATTTATTGTGGTGATCATTTCACAAGGTATATCAGCGTTGAATCACTTGTTGCACACCTGAAATTTAATATTATATTGTATGTCAACTATAATTAAAAATTTCAAAAAACAGTAAAACAAGAAAAACAAAACCAGAAAAGATCAACATAATAAAGATTCCTATACAAGAGCTACAAATTTTTTTTAAAAAAAATATCATTTAAAGTAGAAAAGCACATCTGTTTTACCTAAAAATAAACACATTAAAGATCAAAATAAACTGAGCTCTATACCATATTTACATTGCAACAGGCCAAACTTAAAGAGGACATAACTGAAGAACAAGACTTCATGACATACCCTATTAAATATCAACATATATCACAAATTACAAAATATTTTAGTTTAGGTATTTAAAAAGACATTTAAAAAATATCTTTTTCTTTTAGAAAAGTTTTAGACTTATAGAATATTTCCAGATGAAAATTAGCAATGTAAAAGAATAGAGACATACACATGCATATTATATTAGATGAGTTTTTTAATAGTGATGTTGGGTCAATTATTTATTTTTTGTAAAAGATATTTACCTCATCTCATACAAAAATATTTATTTTACACAGATTAATAATCTATGGATTAAAGGAAACTTGATCCATAGGGATGGGTAAGGAAACATAACCAATGTTAATAATGTAGAAAAAAGGGGTTTATTTAAAAGATATTACCTATTTTTTAAAAGCAGGCAAAGTAAAGGCCAAAAAGGAAGCTGTAAGAAGATAAGAAAAATGCTATTAACCAGAGAAAGCAAATGGTGCAGGTGAAGAAGTCTATGGGAGGTTGTTGCTTTATATCTGGTGGTAGGTGTGGAGTCCTGTATGATTGCTAAGAGTCAAGAAGAAAAGCCTGGTCTCCAGTGATTGGTGTCCCAGGAGGGCTCGCTCTAAAACAGATTGCTGGGCCCCAACCTGATTCAGTAGGTCTCAACCTGGAATTTCTGATTCAGTAGATCTGTGGTGGGAGAATTTGTATTTCTACAAACATGAGGTGATCCTAGGCTGGGGATCACCTTCTGAAAGCAACTGCATTAGGCCCACATGAGCAGAATCAGCAGCATGAGCAGCACCAGGAGCTTGTTTGAAATGCAGAATCTCAGGATCCAGTGTATCTACTGAATCAGAAGTCCCATGTTTGTGTTATCTATAACTATGGCTTTTTTAAATGTCTTTTTCTTTTAGAATAGTTTTAGACTTAGAGAAAAATTGTGAAGATAGTACAGAGTGTTCCCATATATCACACACCATGTTTCCTGTGTTGCTAACACCCTATATTAGTATGACATGTTTGTCATAATTAATGAATCATGATTGATATGTGATTAAGTCCTTATTCAGATTTCCTTAGATTATTCCTGATGTTCTTTTTCTATCCAGAATATCAAATTATGTTGAGTTGTTATGTCTCCTTAGGCTCCTCTTAGCTGTGACAGTTACATGGAATCTCATTTTTGATGACCTGCCAGTTTTGAGGAGTACTGGATAGGTATTTTGTAGTATGACCCTGACTTAGGGTTTAGTTGATGCTTACATCTTGAGTAAACTGCTGAGAAAGGCCACAGAGATCAAGTGACATTCTCTTCTACATCATTTGAAGAATACATACTACCAACGTGATTTATCACTGTTGATGTTAACTTTGATCACTGGGCTGAGGCAGCATTTTTCAGGGTTCTTAACTCTAAAGGTTCTCTTTTTTCCTTTCTTTTCATGCTTTCCTCTTTGAATGGAGTGCAGCCCAGACTTAAAGTGAAGACCTGTGTTTTAACTTCCTGGGGACAGTGTCCACATTTTGCTTTCACAGTTTGGAATGCTAGCATGTTCCAAAGACCTGGGGGAGGTAGATGGATGATTTTAATTCTTCTTAGCTGTCTCCATAAGTAGGATTACCAATGGCTCCAAGACTTGTGCACAACTGCTATGTGTTAGTGGACACTTTAAAGCATATGGGCTACGTCCCTATTAAAAAAAAAATCTTTAGATGAATAGCTACCTGTTTGGAAGTGAATCTTAACTGCAAGTTAATGATGCCTCCTGGTAATTTACTACTTTAGTTGAATCTACAATAACAACTGCAGCTCAGATAATAAGAGCTACAACTCATGCAGTTGAAAATCATCTGCCAAGGTCCACCTGAACGGCACCTGCAAAACCAGCTGTGGTTTGTTTGCCCTCACAATTCATGTCAACATTTCCCAAACAATACATCATTAAGTTTGAGTTTTGTGGAGACACTGTCTCAGTCCTCCGCCCCTCTAATTTCTAACCTATAGGAAATAATTGAGGTTAAAATATCAGGCTATTCAGAGTTCGTGAAGAATAGGAAAGGTCCTCTGTCTCACAGCTCAAGTCCTCAAAAATAAATAACAGAGCAGAGAGAATAAGTAGAAATTACATAAATTTAACTACAGTTAGAAGGAGAAGAGAGAAAAATTGGGCAACAGTGATATTGGAAGAGTTATTGACAAAAAATTTTCCAAAATTGATTAAATATACTAGTTAAAAGATTCAAGAAATTCAACGAATCCAAAGAACAATAAGTTTTAAAAATTTACACCAACACACAGAAGAGCAAAAATGAAAAAACAGGCAATTAAAAGATCCAGATATATTCAGAGGAAAAATATATACAATTAAAGGGAGTAAAAATTAAAGGGTGATAACTAACTTTTCAGAAGCAATACAAATCAGAATATAGACAAATGATAGCATCAATATGCTGCAAGAAAATAAGTACCAAACTTAAATTCTATAAATAGCAAAACAATTATTTATGAATTTTAAAATTACTTAAATATTCAATCTTTTAAAAGCAGAGAAAAATTTGACAAAAGCAGACCTTAACTAAGGGTAAATATATGAAAAAGGTATGTATTTCTACATACCTTTCAGAAGGAAAATATTTTCATGAAGAAGGTCAGAGATTTAGCAAAGTATACTAAGAAATAATGAAAGAAAATGAGAAAGAGGAAAAAGGGAGAAAGAATATTTTTTACTCTAAAAATGTAGATATGAGAAAATAATGTCTTCTTATAATAAACATGATAAAACTATAATCTAAAATAACTTATCAGAAGTCTTTTGTCTTTTTGGCCCAGAAGGAGATTAATAAATACATTAAAGTTAGACTTTCATAGATTAAATATTAATGTTATTTCTTAGATAAAATTTCAAACTGGTAGAAAAATATTATGATAAAAGAGTAGAATGATAAAAATAATATAAAAGTATAGGAAAAGAAACAGTATACAGAGGACAAATAAAGAGTACCAAGAGTTAGTAGGTTTGACTTAAACATATCAGTAAATGTATTAAAAATAAAGGCATTAAAGTTGTCAGCTAAGAGACAAAAGCTGTCAGTCAATTAAAAATAGAATGCAATTATTTCATGATTATAAAATACATAGCAAATATATATGCATACAATATAAAAGGGTGAGGTGCTATAGCAGTATTATTAAGACAAGACTTTACACTAAACAATATAAAAAGTGATACACAAAATTTGCAAATATGAATTATTTTATGTTCATGAATGCAAATTTTGATAACCTGCTATAGAACAAAATTATATGCAGTAATTGTAATAAACCAAAAATAATACTTGCAGATATCTAAATAAGACTGGAGGTCTAAGATTAAGAAACATACTTTTAAATAGAAAAAGAGCCCTGGTCAGTGTGGCTCAGTTGGTTGGGCATGGTGCCATGCACCTAAAGGTTGCCTTTGAATCCCCTGTCAAGACACATGCCTGGATTTCTGGCTAGACCCCCAGTAGGGGAACTACAGGAGGATATTTTGCTCTCACACTGATGTTTCTCTCTCTTTCTCCTACTACCTTCTTCTCTCTCTAAAGAACATCAATTTTAAAAACTCTAAAGAAAGAAAGAAAAAAGAAAGAAAGAAGAGAGAGAGAGAGAGAGAGAGAGAGAGAGAGAGAGAGAGAGAGAGAGAGAGAGAGAGAAAGAAAGAAAGAAAGAAAGAAAGAAAGAAAGAAAGAAAGAAAGAAAGAAAGAAAGAAAGAAAGAAAGAAAGAAAGAAAGAAAGAAAGAAAGAAAGAAAGAAAAAATAGCAAAAGAGTCCAAGAAGAGGCTTGGCTGGCTAGCTTAATTGGTTAGAATGTCATCCTGACATGCCAAGGTTGTGGCATTGATCCCCGGTCAGGGCACATATGAGAATCAACCAATGAATGCATAAATAAGTGGAACAACAACTTGATGTTTCTCTCTCTCTCTCTCTCTCCTTTTCTTCTTTCTCTCTAAAATTAACTAAAAAGAGAAATGTTGTTGCAAGTAATATAAATGTTGTAAGTTAGAAAGGCTGAAAATCATCATGTTAAAAATAATGTCACTCAAGAATCTGCAAAATTCAAAATAAACTAAAAATAGCAAAACTAATGTGTAATGTAGCAAAAAATAATGAAACTAAAATCAAACACATATTTTAAACATATTACCATTTCAAATGACAAAAATTGTAAGAAGGTTGATCAGGAGTTTATAATAGAATATATATATGTCTGTGTATATATATATATATCCAATATAAGGGACAAAATGGGACATTAGGTACAGATGCTGTGAAAAGTAGAACATGACTATATCATCAACCATATTTTTATTAATGAAATAAAATTTAACTTTAAATAGACTAGAATAAAAGATGAAATAGAAAACCTGTAAAATCTTATAACTAGAATAAAATTAAATTATATTTATTCAATTATAAAGCACTTAGTAATAACTAATTCAATTGTAAATATTTATTTTAATAAAGAACAGCAACATTAAAAATCTTTACCACAAATAAAATTTCAGCCTTACAAAATTTCCCCAGCAAACTCTAAAAATACTAAAGGAAAAGCAATATACCTATCATACAAACCCTTGCAGAGTACACAAAATTAAGGAATACAACACTAATCATTTTATGAGTCTTATATAACCATTATATCAATAACTGGCATGACAGCATAGGGTAGCAAATTATAGACAACTCTATTTCAAGAACACAAATGGAAATCTTAAGTAAAAATTTTAGCAAACTGAAAGAAAATCAGAGCATAGTTGGTTTAATTCCAGTAATAATGGATTGGTTTTTACATTACAAAGTCAATTATTGTAATACAGCTCAGATATAGGTGGGGAAAAGTATCATGCCTGTCACATAGCATGCAGAAAGGCTTTTGATTAACTGCAATATATATTCATGTTTAAAACTACGCCTAGCAAGTTAGAAATAAAAGTTAACTTCCACAACCTGAAAATAGTTATCTCCAAAGCCAATAACAAACATCATTTTAATTGTGACATGAAACTTTTCTTTGAGATCAGGAATGAACAAAAATGCCCAGCAATATTTATAGTTGCCAATGACATTTCTATTCTACAGGTTTTGGCCAATGTCTCAAATGTTTACCATATTTATACATATATACATATACATATATTTATACATATGTATTATACATATATAAAAACTTGAATGCACATATGGCAAAAAGTAACATTTATTGGTGGCTTATTTTTACTTTATATACATGAACTTGTCTAGTATTTATTCTGCATTTGCTCCTTTCTCTCAAACATAGATATTTGTGAGATACGTTCATTTGTGTGCAGCTGTATTTCATTGAATTTTTTTTACTGTAAGCTCATTTTATTAAGCTTTTGAAATAAGAAAATATTAGCATAAATTACTGATCTAGTAGAGAAATCACAATCTGAAAAAGTATCTACAGCACTTAGTTTCCTTTTCTTTCCTGCTCAGTCAGTTTCAGAGTAGAACTTGCAGCAACATAAAGAAAGATTTAAGATCTGGGATCATCCCATCATAATTTTGTTCTTGATTCCACAAAACACATCATTGCCATGAATGTCTCCATTTGAAATAAACACTATAGGCACATGGAACCTTAACAGTAAAATTGTGTGTAGATGACAATGATAGTCTCTAAGATCTACATTTTCCTAATGGTTCTCTAAAAATGCTGCCCCCCAAAGGAAAATAAAATACAAATTTATGCATGTATAAAGTCAAAATATCCCAAAGGTATTGTACACATTTTTAAACTCTCTGATTTCTATGCTCATTTTTCATGAATATTTATAATACTTTAGAGAACTTATATTTCAGGACCAGGTAAATAAAATTTTACTATGATCATTACTAGTAAAAATATATATACTGAGCCCTCGCTGGTTTGGTTCAATGGTTAGAGCTTTGGATTGAAGGGTCCCTGGTTCAATTCCAGTCAAGGGCAGGCACTTCCATTGCAGGCTTGATCCCCAGCCCCTGGGGCTCGTGTGGGAGGGAACCAATTGATGTGCCTCTCTCACATCGATGTTTCTCTCTCTCTTTATGAAAAGCAATGGAAAAAATATCCTCTGATGAGGATTAAAAATAAAAACAAAAAAATATATAATAACATTAATAACATTTATGGTAGCTTATTTTTACTTTCTATACATGAACTTGTCTAGTATTTATTCTGCATTTGCTTCTTTCTCTCAAACATAGTATATTTGTGAGATGCATTCATATTGTGTGTAGCTGTATTTCATTGAGTTTTATTGGTTTAAAGTATTACCTTATATATATCAATTTATTTTCCATGCCACTGTTGATGGAAATTTGAGTTACTTTCTGTTCAGGGCTTTTATAAACAATGTTGTTATAAACACTTTTGACACCTTGGTGCCTATGTGCAAGACAGCTAGAGTTTGTTCAGGGCACCTAGCTTGAACTGTAATTGCTGCATCATATCATATTGGTGTGCCAACACTGCCAAACTGTTTCCCAAAGTCACTGTGCCGCTTTATACCTTCTTCAGCCAAGTAAGAGGGTTTCATCCCTCTACATGGTATAACTCACAACATTTGTTATACTCAGATTTTTAAAAATTGCATCAGCCTTGAATCCTTTTTGATATATTTGTTGGTCATCGACAAGCCCCTTTTTTGAAGTATCTGTTTGAAGGCTTCTCATTTTCCTTTTTCTGTCCTTATTAATTTTAATTGCATCTTGTGTATACTTATGCTCATGTATGTATGCATGGAGAGGTTGCATATATGTATATATGTACATATATATGGAAAGGATGAACCTACTATACATGTGTGTGAATATATATACACATTAAGTTTCACATGCCTTCTACTTGGTGGGGTCTTTTCAATCTCTCAATAATGCCTTTTGATAAACAAAACCTTTATTTTTATATAGTTATATTTATAAATATTTTCCTTTATGGTTTATGATTTGTATGTTGTTTAAAAAATCCTCCCCAACTCCAAATAAGTTCATGATAATAGTAGTTATATTAGCTGCTTAAAAGATATATTTTTTCCATTTATATTTACGTCTTTAATAAGCTTGGAATTAATTTTTGGAAATGATATGGTGTAAGACATGAATTTCGTTTTTATGTTGATATGAAGTACTATTCCCATTTATTAAAACATCTGTTTTTTTCCTCATTTATCTGTCATAGCATATCTTTCACATATCAAGTTTCCATATAAGTATGAATCTACTGGAGGCTCTCTTTTGTGTTCCAACACCTGTTTTCTAATGCCTGCAACAATTAATTATGCTTATGTTAACTCCTTCAACTGTATAAAAATTTATGGTAATTTGTAGATGAAAACCTTCAACTCTTTTCTTCAGAAATACCTTGCTTATTCTTGTCTTTAAAAATACATATGTAAATTTATAGGTATATTAATTATACTATATATGAATAAATTTGTCAAGTTCAAAAATCTTTTATGATATGATTGAGATTCAATTGAATCTATTTGTAAATTTATGGAAAATTAATAGCTTTATGATATGGAATTGTCAAGAAGGGTCTGATATTTTATTTTATAGTAAACAATCAAGTTAGCCTGCCACAATTTCACAAATGCTGGTGCAGGAGACATTTGTTTTAGTGAACAATAGGCCCTGCTGCCTTTGCTCAAGAGGGAGATATTATCTTTATTACATCGAACAGTAAACAAACTTTCCCTTTGCTCCAGAGGGAGATACTCCATCTCTGTCTTCCAAAGCTGTTTCTGATACAAACATCCTTGAAAAGATATTCTAGAGACAAGGTGTGACTTCTCATGAAAAACATATGGAAACATAAGATGTCAAAGAATTATATCCCAACAGATTTAGAATAAATATTATCTCTAGGAGAAAAAAAGGGTATTTCTATGTGGAGGGTCTTCTAAGCGGCCTCCTGTGCACAGGCATTTTTTTACACCTTGATCTTCATGGCATTTACATGGGCATCCTCTTTGCAATTAGACCTTAAATTATACATATATATTTTACACATATATTGTAAATATGTATTACATATAGTATCTCATATTTTGTGTTAAAATAAATGTTTGCGCTGGCCATTTTTGCTCAGTGGTTAGAGCTTTGGCCTGCAGACTGAAGGGTCTCCGGTGCAGTTCTGGTCAAGGGCACACACCTTGGTTGCAGGCTCAATCTCTGTCGGGGGTCAGGGCAAGGGAGAGAGGCAACCAATCACTGATGTGTCTCTCACATCGCTCTCTCTCTTTCTCTCCCCCCTCCACTCTCTCTGAAAAGCAATGGGAAAAATATCTTTGGGCGAGGATTAATAAATAATAATAAAATTTAAAAATAAATAATAAATAAATAAATGTTTGAAAACATCCTTAAAAGGATAATACAATTAATTCACCCAATAGGAGACAAGACCAATATTGATTTGAGCTAACTCCTGGCTCTATTGCATTTTTTATTAGCCTTGGTCTAGCTCTGGTTTTTCTCTACTCTTAGGGTTCACTAGGGTCCAAACTGAGATTCTGGGGGTTGGGAAATTAATCACAAATATTTAGTGACTACATTCCATTTACATACCTGATGGAGGAAGAAAGACTGCAATATTCTTAATATTTTAGATGAAAGGATTTAAGACACAGACACCTTTGTTAGGCTGAAATTTTTAGACACTGTTCCTTAGGGGGAAAATGTGTATTTAAATGTACATTTACACATTTTCTTATGTATAATTTTAAAAGATTCGTAGATCTGCAGAACACCCACAGATTGACTGTGGAGCCAGGGCTTCAAAGTTTCTGATTAAGAGGCAGTGCTTGCCAGTGCTTTAAATTTTTAAACTACTTGAAGACGCAAAACATGTTTTTAAAGTAATTAACAACACTTAACAACAATAACATGCAGTGCATGCAAAGCACCAGATAAGTGGCATAGCCAGTAATGACTGTAGTGGTTCAGAGAAATGAAGGGTCAGAGAAACCTCGGACTTTGAGGAATGGTTTATGGAGGAGACGAGACCTGCATGGCAATTGAGATGGAAGAAAGTACAAAGAATGGAGACACCTTCTAAATAAAAACAGTAGATAGAGAAAGGCAGGAAAGTTTAAAAAATAAAAAGTCTAAATATTTTAGGATTTTAGGTAATGGTGATGAGATCAAGGGGAAGTCAATATCTAAGTATCTGGTAATATGGATGGTCTGATCATATAAGGATAAAAGCACAGCAGAAAAATATTCAACACACTCAAAGTGTACTCAAGAGAGAACTAAACACATTTTTAGTTGAAAAGGTAATATCTACACTAAGTGTTAAAGGAAAACTCTGGAAGATAAAGACAAGTGGATAAAGCACTGTGGGTACAGGGTGCAACAAGGAGGCAAAAATTATCCATGTGTGTGGATTTAAAAGAAGTTTGATGATGTTGAAGTATAAAGCATGGGGCAGTCTTGTAGTAGCAATAAAGAGAACTATAGAGGATGTCATAGAGATTGTTCTATATCAATATTTAGAGAATTTTTATGGAAAATGTAAACATATATAGAGAGAAATAAGCACAGTGCTGATCTTTAGGGGGAAAAGTCTTGAGTAAGATGTACTTGATGTTTGTGTGTTCATTTGCTTTACACCAGTGATTTTCAACGTTTTTCATCTTGTGGAACACATTAACTACAAAAATCTGTGACATACCAAAAAATATGTTATATTTTTGTCAACCTGACAAAAAATAGGTATGATTTTGTTTGATTTACAGTAATAATAAGCCCTGGCCAGGTAGCTCAGTTGGTTAGAGCAGAAATAAGTGGGACAACAAAAATTGATGTTTCTCTCTCCTCTCCATCATTCTCCCTCTCTAAAATATCAATAAATGATAATAATAATAATAATATCACCTACCCTTTTTGCTCCCAAGTGGCCTTTTAAAAAATCAGGTGCTTATACTTGTATATAAGGATTTCTGTCACTGAGAATTAATCAATCAGATGCAACTTTATTATGGGGCATGACCAAAAAGATGCACCTCTATTATATGACTTACATATTTATGGTTCAAGACAGGGCATTCACACCCCCCAGTTATTGTTGTGCTGTCATTTTTGTATTTGACAATGTAAGGGGAAAGAGGTCAGTATCCCTGACTAAATAATCAGGTATTGCATGTTTCAAAAATTCTTGCTGCACACCTGTGGACTATGGAGCACATTAATGATTTTATTTTATTTTTTATATTTCTTACCAACTTTTAATTTTTTTCCTCACCCAAGGACATACTTTTATTTGGAGAGAGAGGAAGGGAGAGAGGGAGAGAGAGAGACATGAGTGTAAGAAAGAGACATCAATTGGTTGCCTCCCACATACTCCCCAACCAGGGATCAAACCAGCAACCTAGGTATGTGCCCTGACAGGGAATTGAACTCACAACCTTCTGGTATAAGGGACAATGTTCCAATTAACTCACCCTCCTGGCTGGGGCTATCAATCTTTAATGGTAAAGTATAGTTTGGTAAATAAGTCTATGAAAGACTAAAATTGTGTAATGCCACTTATGTAGATGCAGAATTAAAGGAAGGTATACATTTATAAATCTATAGCAGTAATCTGAAACATGAGTTGACATTTTTATACACATGGTGCTATTTTAACTCTGTTCTTTAAAAAATTATAGTCTCAAATTAATACTTAGAACATTTAAAATTATTGAAAATATATCCTAAGAAACCCAAAACACCAATTAGAAAGAACTTATGCATCCCTATGTTCATAGCAAAGCAATTTACCATAGCTAAGATCTGAAAACAGCCCAAGTGCCCATCAGTAGATGAGTGGATAAAAAAGCTGTGGGACATTTATACCATGGAATACTATGCATTTGTAAAAAAGAAAGATCTCTTACCCTTTGGGACAGCACAGATGGAACTGGAGAGGATTATGCTAAGTGAAATAAGCCAGGCAGAGAAAGACAAGTACCACATGATCTCACTTATATGTAGAATCTAATGAGCAAAATAAACTGATGAGCAAGATAGATACAGAAATATAGAGCCATAGAGCAGTTGGGCGACTTTCAGAGGGAAGGTGGGGTGTGGAGAGAGAGTAATCAAGAACTTAGATACATGTATCCATGGCCTATGGACGCAGACAATAGCATGGGTAAGACCTGGGCGAGGCGGGGGTGGATGTCAGGTGGAGGGGATCAATGGGGGAGAAAAGGGAACATCTGTAATACTTCCAAAAATAATAATAAAAAAGTAAATAAAAACAAAATTAAAAGTAAAAAATTAGGACTGAACAAAAAGAAAGAAAATATATAATTTTAGTGCACTGTAAGTAAATTTTTAACTAAACTTATTACAAGGTATCTATCAAATGGCACTGTTTAGATTAACTTCATTATTGATTTATGAGTTCTTTTTTGACAGTGGACATCCTATTTTGGCAATTATTAGAATAATTAACAATAATGATAACTATCCAACATACTTCACACAGAGCATTTTCTTTTTTTAAGTGACAAGAAAATGGTTTGGAAAGACTTAGACAGCAGCCAGCCAGCTGAAGAGAAAGAACATCTAGAGATCTCATTATATTTTTTGTATAAGGATGCTTGCTTTGGGGACCATTGGATACACACATGGCTGCTACTCTCCTTTATTATAGTCATAAAGAGGAACTGAAGCTCATAAAAAGTAGCTGGCAGATTTGTAAAAGATATAACAGCTTGTCATAGAAGTTTCTACAGAGCCATCTAAGGAAAAATATCCCTTCCAAAGCATAGCTAGGAACTATTTATGTTAGAACTGCCTACTTTGTCACAGTGAACTGAGTGCCCCTCCATTGTCTAGGCTGTCAAATGGGGGCCTGCTCTCTTCGACTTTTCTCTCCGCACCAGTCAGCAGTGTGCGTGGAGTATGAGAATTTAATACTTATAAGAGTAATAGCATCTGTTCCTGAGGTAAAAGTCAAATCATATGTATTTCCACAAGATATTTAACATTGCAAAGTTATTAATTTGCACCTATTTTATAGCAATTCTAGGCTTACACATGGCAGAAGAGACAGCCACCTCCATGTTGAATTTTGAGGGATATTTAACTTTTTGCTACTAATATAACCCGCTTTGCCTGAAACATTCACTCTATTTAATCTGACCTTTAATTTTATAAATTCTTTTTTTTTTTTTTTAAATATATCTTTATTGATTTCAGAGAGAGGAAAGGAGGGGGAGAGAGAGATAGAAACATCAATGATGAGAGAGTCATTGATCAAGCCCGCAATCCGGGCATGTGCCCTGACTGGGAATTGAACCCCGATCACCTGGATCCTAGATCGACGCTCAATGGCTGAGCCATGCCTGGCCGGGTGTGACCTTTAATTTTAATGAACAGAAGGACCATTTGAATGTTATAATGTTATCTAGGAGCTTATATATATGATACCAGCTGATAATAAATTCACTAAAATTAGCTTTTTAAATTAGTTCCCAAGACATGAACAAATACTTTGGGGATATAAAGTGGTAAAAAGAATTTTTGAGAGTTGTTTTCAAAAACTTCCTTCCCAATGATTCACTCAGCTGTAAAATCTGAGAAGAAAGAGTCAGAAAAGGTAAGAGGGAGAAAGAAAATCCTAAGTATGTATTAGGGTTAAACATCTCTGAAATTGAAGAGAGGAAAAGGTAGAGAGAGACAGAGAGAGGCAGAGACAGAGACTGATTAGAGAGTTTAGAAAGGGGGCTTACGTGGGAGAAAATGTAGTAAATATCCATTTTTTGAAGGCTAAGAGAGAATAGGTTTATGTAATACAAAATTTACCATAACACTTGTGAAGACTTAAATATTTTATTATTATTATAATACACATTTATGATTGGAAGTGAAGATGATGTAGACCACTTCCACAATCAAATATAGAATTCATTAAAAATTAAGAAAAAAATAAAAATTAAGAAAGAAAAAAAACTACTCGAGAACCATAATATCACCTACATTACTGATAAAACTTAAGTTTAAAATTTTCCAGTGTGAGAGAGAAAAATATAATAACTAGACTCCTAGTCTAATCTTCAGAAAATTCTGAGGGAAAAATGGAATTTGTAGAGCAGACCTACTTACCAACATTACCTTTTCCCCATCTTTCTAAGGGGAAAAAAGAATATAGATACAGATTCACCCTACATGCAGGACATAAGTTAACTCTAACCAACTAAGAAGTGTACACACTGTTGCTCACTTACCGTAAACCTCAGATTACCTTTGTCCAGAGGAGTGAATGTTGGGACTCAAGCTCATGGGTGTTTAAAGAAAACCTTTTTTCATGAAAATATTAAGTAGAAGAGAGACATTTCCCCTATAAGCTATGATTAATACCTAAGTACAATCATATATCTTTCCAGGATATTAAAGTGTTACAGGCTATTAACATAATTTTATATTGGTGAGAAATTATGAAATTATTATAAGTGTAAAAAATGAACAAAAGACCAACATTTCAAACAGGATTTAATTCCTGTGAATATAGATTCTATTAGCTAAACCTTTCCTTGCTTTTTTATTCTTCACTAGCTACACAGTTCAGATCATTTGTTACCTTAAAATGGAAGGCTCCAGAGACAGCTTCTTATGAATACTTCTTGAAAGGTCTTTGAGGTGAAGAAAGTGGTTTAACCTCAAAGATCAGCCTCAAATCCTACAGGGTGCAGAAAGAGAAAAATATAATTTAATTTCTAAGACATTCAGCAGCTAGGGATTTCAACAGCTATAGGCCAACACATGATTTGTGTTGTAATAACCAGTCATGACAGTCAAATATTTTTTGAACTATGTTTAAAATAATTTCATACAATATCTTTAAATATGCTTGGTAGCTTCTTTGTAACAATTATGGCACACACACAACACATACAAGTACTCGAATGAATTATGACTCAACATTTGAGAAAACAACAGTGTATGGTTATATAGATGTCCAATCAATGGAGTAGCTGATTGGTAAAGGGAGAAATCATAGTTAGTTACATAATTCTTACTAATTCTTGCCACTGACCATGTCTTGATGTTACCTCTTATTCACAAGAAAAATGTTATTTTAGTACAAATGGGCAATTTACATTGTACATATGTGTATATTCAGGGACCATATCCTAATGTACACTTCAGTGCTACACCAAGAACTTTTCAATTTGATTCCAAATAGGAAAAGTGAAAAATGTGTTTGCTTTGGTGAATATATATTTTAATTATTAGTAACAGTTATGGACATAAATGCTTTGATTTTGTACCCATAAAATTAAACCTGAAATAAATTATTTTTTCAAGAAATTAAACATATTAGCTTGCTGGGAGCTAGGCAATATGTCAGTATTCAATTTGCTGTGCATATGAATATTAATATTAGTTCTTTTATTATTTTTGTAGCCACATATTGAGGCAAAATTTCTGCTACTAAATGGCTATGAATGAGACAACAGTCAATGGTTTATGAAGCCCTGGAGTCTTCAAGCTTCTCAACAGTAAAATAAGAAAATCAGAAGATATCAAAGGGTTTGCGACCTAGTGTTTAAGCTGCAGAAACTCAGTCTTGCCTCAGTGGCTACCTTAATTGGAACTCTTACATCTAAAATGTCTTCGAGCTAGGGCACCGTGAAACAGAATTTGTAAAGTAGTGGGTTAGATGATTTTGAAGATCCTTTCAAGCTCAAATTGTATTTTGCCTGTTATTTATGAATCACATACATATTTAATGGGTTAATGTTAATAATAATAATCATAGGTGCTTTAACCAACATTTATATGAAAACAAGAATAAACTTTAAAAATATGCTAAGTACCGCATTCGTTGTCAGTTTATATGAAAAACAAATACAAATACTTACTCAGTACAGGATAAAAGAAAACTATGGAATGCAATGTGCAAGTCCCCTGATATTAAGTTTAACACATGTGAATACAAAAATGAAAACAAAATAAAACAAAATACAAAGATAGGAGTGCCAGGAAAGATAGGAAAAAGGAAGGATCAATGGTCAAGTACACCAAGTTCCAAATTATGTCATTATGTTTGTGCTTTCACATTCCCTTCAAATGCCTGCCAATGACTATGTGTTTGTTTGTTTGTTTGTTTGTTTCTTTGTTTATTTGTTAAGTGAACATTCAATAACCTGAAGCTAGGGAACACATGAGCAAGAAATTAAATTCAAAAAGAGGTCTTCATGACATACGATATTATGAGCATCAGATTAGATTAAAGAATAGAATGGCCTCCCTTTGCAAATGGAGGGCACCAAACCTATAGCATGGCCATTAGAGCTATAGAAAACACCAGATACTTCAAAGGTGAAATTTAATCTAGTGCACAATTTATTTATATGCCTCATTATCATGTATGATGACATCCATACAAGTTGGCCAAAGTACTGTGTTTACAAGCAATTCCCAGCACCTGAAGTTTGTCTTGTTTTCTTTCTTTTTTTAATTTTGTTTCTAATTTTTATTTTAGCAAAAGTAAAAAGTTTTGTATACAGCATTTTTGTTGCCTCACTGAACTACTGCCTATGAAGTTTGTAAGCATGCATAGTCACAAAATCTTGGTAGCTACAATAAAAGTGATTCTTCAGCTCCCCTGTTCCTGTGCCTCATCAATAAGAAAATGTTGAAACTTTTGAAAGTAATGACAGGTTGACAATTTTGGAGTGAAAGCAACATGTTTCCAGAGTAAAGATAAATACTTTTTATTGCACAGACCAAAATAGTGTTAGGGTGTATTATTGAGGAGAAATTCCCATCCCAATGCACCCTACTCTGGAGGCTCTTCTGCAATGATCCCAATACAGGTATTGACATGCTTTGTGTGTTCAGTCGAGACATTCAAAATGACATCCTTAAAAATGCTTTACTCAAAATCTCTGAATATACAGGATAGTTTTTTTGGCAACCATTATGGATATATATATGTATACACACATGTGTATGATATGTACACACACACACACATATCTATATATACATATACTCATATATTAATTTGAATGATTGAAAAGTTTGAAGAAAAAAACTACATATATATATATATATATATATATATATATATATATATATATATATATATATGAAGATCCACATCCAGGAAGTCAGTTAATTGGTGACAGCAGTTTATATACAGTTCACATTAATTCCATTTCTTAGTATCTCTTAGAAGCTCTTTTATTAGGTTATTATATCACTTCTTTCATACTGTTTCATTCTTGAGGACTGACTGTATAGTCTAAATTCCTCAAACATTTGAAGAAATTGGACAAAAGTTCTGATGAACACTGAAAGTTTTGTGCGAATCAAAATACTAAGACAGTTTCAAAGCTTTAAAATATTAAAATAAAACAATGTTTTCAAACGTATAATATATAACTACCATAAGTGTTTTCTGTAATGAAAGGGGCATCTGTATAAAAATAAGGAAAAGAAAACCAAAATTCATGAAAATCATTATAATATTTTTTTGATAGATACATAGAGATAAATGGATAGATACAGATATAAATACAGAGATAGATATGTTTCCTTTAAAACACACAGTTCAATGGAACCATGTTGGATAAAATGAAATAGGTTTCTTCACAGTAGAAACTTTAAAGGGAGCTTCCACTTAAAATCCCATAGCATTCTGTTTCACACAAACTATTTTTCATTTTAATTGTCACCTTTACCCCTATTTAGGTAACTGAAAGTTCATTTGATTCTTCGTATGGTTAACATTTTTCCTCATTTAAACATTTTAGGGATAAGACACTGAATTATAACTATATTCTTTATTTCTAACATAGATCTATAAATAAAATTATTATTTTTATTTTTGCCTCTGATCTCTTGTAGGTATACCAGCACTTACAGGTATAAAAACAACAACAACACATGAAAAGTTGTTTTTTGTGTTTTTTTTTCTTAAGGATCACAAAATCTTTATAGAGATGATATATCTTCACCTTAAAAGATACATGACTTTCTTCCTAGTGGTTGAAATTGTTTTATTTTTTTAAAACCATAAAATTTCGTAAGGCTAGTAGGAAATGGCAAGTTCAAATTCAGGATTAATATGTGAGTTCTCAGAAAAATATATTTTTCTTTGTGAATACGTATGAGCTATAAATTGATAGTTATGGATAGATCCCCTTTGCTTTATGTCAAAAAGCAGTATGACATGTCTTGACAGGTAAGAGAGAGTTAGGATGATAGGTAATGCATTACCTGTTTCTGGAAAATGAATTTAAAACTCTGTTTGCTGCTTTTTTCCTGACTTGAAAAGATTCAAAAAGCATTAGCAAGACTTTAAAAAGTATTTTTGACCCTAAAGTTACTTTTGTCTACTTTTTGAAATATCTTTTAAAGTACAGTTTTTATGTATTATATGGCATTCCCTTAATAGTATTTTTAATATCTTCAGTTGTTCAAGAGGCTCTATATAGAAGTGTCCTTTCCTTTGAAGAAAGTATATTCCATGCCAATAAATTAGTATGAACAATGTGTAAATAATAGCCCTGTGTTTTATAATCTAGTCTCATATTCCTTATTAAATCAATGCTTTGCAATGTCTGTATGTAAATTACTACTTGCATTTACATTTTACTTACAGTTTTAAAATCACTTTTCCTGTTCATCTCATTTTGGTTTATATAACAAATGATCTTTGAAAACTGATAAGGTAGTTTTTTACCATTCCTATTTTTAAAATGAAAGTAGTTATCTACTACTATGTGCAAAGCATTGCAGTATGAGTGTTAAAAGCACAATTCAGCTAATAAATATTTATATAACCTTAAGGAAGAGAAAGAAATTATATTCAATTAATCAAAACATTACACAGAAAATCCTCTCCATAAGACTTTGACTAATACGATGGAGAGCTGGGGAGAAATATTTGGATGGTAAAGCAGGCAGGGTGTGGCTCTGCTGAGAATAGGACTAGATGTTCTTGGTGGTGGTGATAAAAGGATAAGTGCTTTGAATCAGAGTCCTTTCTCATAGAGGCTAAGATCAACAAGGGTTTCTCAGATGCTTTCTTTGGGTACCTTCACATAAGCTAGGCTACACATTAATTCGTTCATATAGACACAGGCACTCTTACAGAGGCTCACTCCCTCTCATACATCTCTCACCCTACGGCCTGCTAAATATCTGGTATGTGTTAATATTCTGAATATCCACGTCCAGTATAAATGACTGAATAGTGATTTCACTGTTGTTGAGCAGCACTTCTTGCTAAACCTAAACCATACCTCATTACTGTCAGGATAGGTCTCGTAGTTCAAAATATTGCCTCCCATCATTTCCTATTTGTATAAAAGACACTGTACTATATTTTTTGAAGAAAAAAAACCTTTTACTCATGTATAATGCAATACTGACATATATCTAAAGTGTGAAATTGAATAAGTTTTGATGTATGTATACATCCATGAAACCATTACCACAATTAATATAGTGAAAACTGCCATCACCCTCAGAGGTACGTTTGGGCATGAGGAAATTGCTCCAAGCTTTTACGAAGTAGGTGCACAGTCGAACTACACTCAGCTTGACAGTCAGACCTGGAAAGGCCAAAGAACTCCTTTCATTACATGAAAATAACTTGCACATGTTGTTCTGCAATAACAGAATGGAAAAACAAACAGGATCTAAAAAAACCAATTGGCTTTCAATTAGAACATATGTAAGAAACTGATGACATTTTAAACAAGAAATAATAAATTACTACTGCTAACTATATAAGAAAATCCAAGTGTATTACAAAAAACTTCCAGAAATGATAGATTAAGAAACAATACTTATTCTAATTAGTACATAAATTGAAGAAGAACATGGTGACTTTTCAGTCTTATTGATGGCTGTGAAAATCAAATGGGAAAAGAACTTGAAGCATAGAGTAAAATTGTTTAATGGGAAATCATAATAAAGATAGGAGAAATAGTAGATAGAAGTTGTAGACCTATAGACCTATAAATAGACTTATTATGAAGGAAAATTAAATGAGGCAATTATGTCATAACAAAATTATTTATCTCATTTTATGCAGGATTCATTAGATAGGAGATACTGATAAAGATCTTGAAAGTTAAATATCAAACCTTAAAAACAACCATGAAGAAAGAAGTTACTAAATAAATAAATAAATAAATCATAAGACTGTCAATGGACTTGTCGGTGACATGACTGAAGCTAAAGGTCTGGGCAAGGGCATGTGTAGAGAAAATAATTGCAAATCAATCATCCCATATCTACTCATAATTGACAAGTGAAAAGAAATAGGGATATTTTCATAGTCCAAAAACCCAGTGATACTTTACACTCTTATCTTAAGTGAAGGCAATATTTTAGATATTATCGAAGCCAAATAAAAATTCCAGGATTGAAACTTAAAGAAGGGACATTGAAAAAAAAATTGAAATAATTTGATAATAAATCTGAATGGAAGATGATAGAATAGAAATATGTGATGTAAATTCTAAATAAGAAGTCTTGAAAATAAAGAGATATAGTTTTTGGAAAATTCTATTACTAATATGGACCACAGGTGAACAAAAAAATAATCCTGCCCAGTGCTTGTTTTTATAAATAATGCCATGTCCAATAATTTATTTATTATTTATGACTATTTTTGCATTACAGCAGCAAATGTAAGTATTGCTGACAAAGTATGCCCCCAAAACCTGAAAAATTTACTATTTGGCTCTTTACAGGAAAAAAAAAATTAACCACAGACAACACCTAAAAAACTAAATACTCCCAGCAAAACCTTAGAACTTTGAGGCAGAGGATAATATGTAAAATCATTTCAAGGTCTAGTCAATGGGAAGAGGAAGGAAGCAGGGAAGTACAAATATTCCAAAGGCCACATTTTAAATGGCCCTCATGTCAAAGGAGAAAGAAAATCCTATAGAGAAGGAAACAATGTATTTTGAAAATAGTAGTATTCCGTTCCAAATATTAGAAGACTATTTATCAACACTATACACACAATATTGAGACTTCTGTCATAACAGTTTAACAAGAGAAAACCAAACAGTAGCTTATTAACATGCATTCCTCATGTATACATGGGCGAGAACCAGGAAAAATTAGTAACTCTCTGAAGTGACCTAGAATTCAAGCTTAAATATCATCTTCATCTGGAAAGGGGAGAGAGAATATAGGCCTTGTAGGGGAGATTAAGTGATTTTTGAGAACGATGAAAGGGTCCTTAGAAGAATAGATGGAAGGTATGATGTAGTGTGACAAAGTTTGGGTGTGGTGTGAACTTCTGGTCCCCTCTCCTCCGTAGGTGATGAAACTCCTGGGGAGAAGCACTTAGGACACTTGGATTCTTTTTGGAGGCTATGTTTTTAGGCAGATGGTGGGAGCTTATAGAAAGTTTCTCCCTGCATTTGTTATTTTTCAAGTGCCTACAACTCAAAATAATCAATATATCAAAGTCACACATTTTGGGGTAGCATGTCTTGAAGTCCTACAGTTAGATTTTAGAGCGGCATATTCTGCTACCATTCAATACAGAGAAAGGTAAACATTAGTGTTATGGAAAATAGGAAAACATTACACATTAGAAAAAAAACCTTAATGAATGGCAAATTGAAAAAACAAAATTAAATAAAAAGGTAAACAAGAAGAACAGATAGGAAATTCAGTGTACACCAAACAATAAGAATTTAAATAATCAATTATAAAAACTCTTACAAAAAGTAGAAATAAACATAATCTCCCTCTGAAAGATACTCTGAGTAGATTAAAAAAGAAAAGCCTGTCACTATGCTATTAAGAAGAAAACTAAAGAAAATTAACAAAATAATGCTAAAAAAATAGGAATAACAAATGACAGGGAAAGAACAAGAAAAGAATAGGAAACATCATTGATTCTCAACTTTTAATGGTTCAACACAATATAAGGTCATCTCATACTTACATAATATTTCTTAATGTGTGACCCATTCTTCTTGTTATAGTTTGATTCCAGCAAAAAGAAAAGCAAAGAGCTTGGCAGAGTTCTCCTGAGAGTCTTCTAGGGACTCTGCCAGAAGATAACATGCATTTCACTGGAGATTTTAGTGATATGGTCACACCCAACTACACAAGAGAAGATACAGTGTGAAGATTTTGTTATACAACATTACTTCTCCCAATTTATGGAGAAGTTTTGAGGTTCACATGCCTGAAGAAAACATCTGGGCTAGACACTTGGGAATCAGACCCTAGTTCTGTTGAGGAGAGGTACAGAAAGCAGATTAGTGTTATAAACCTGGGTCAATGAGGAACATTCAAAGAAATAGGGTAGGGCTAGGTCATGAAATGACTCTGGGGTCATGGTAAGGACTCTGGTTCTACTTTAAGTGAGAAGAAGAGTCAATATTATAATATAATGTTTTAAAACAATTTCACTGGCTGTTTTGTAGAGTATTGACTGTAGGAAAAAGGGTAAAAGGAGGAAAACCAGGGAGAAGATTTATGCAGTAGTGTGGATGAGCCATGTTGGTGACTTGAACCATAGAACTAGCAGTGAAGGTGATGAGAACTGGTAGTATCTAAACATATTTGGAGCAATAGCCAACCATAATTGGCAGATGTTGCTGTAAGAGAAAGAGAGAAAGAAGTCAAAGATGCCAGTCAGGGTAACAAGTAACTTACAAAAGAAAGAAAAAATTACAGGTGTTCTTCTAATCTGTATGTTAGGAAGCATGGAGAGAAATAATGAAGGAAAATGATAAGCTAAAGAATGGGTTTAGTAGCCTCTCTTAAAAATAGAATTAAAGCTTTAAAAGAATAGGTGATCTAGTCTGTTATATAGCATCTACAATTGAATTTAATGATAATTAAATTTGCTCTCTAGTTTTTAACTCTATTTTATTGATTTGCAGTTTAATTAAAAATGCTTTTATCTATTAGATATTCTTTATAAAAGACAAAATCTTGAGATACAACTGCAATCTTTGGATTTATAAGAGAAAATATGAAAATAAATGTGTTTCTTCAAGTGAATTCTATGTTGAGAATGATAATGTAATGGCAGATATACATGAGGATTTTATATGTAAATTTTCAAAATGTCTTATCAAATGTGGACTTGAATCTCAACACCTAAGCAGATTACATTCTCACATCTTTCCAAGAGAGCATTTAGATCCAATTCAGAAATCTGTTTTTGCTGGAGCTGTGGGCCCAAATAAAAAATCCTCAGCTTATTCCTTCCTCCCCAAAACAGCATAGCCTAAATTTTTTCAAGCAGAATAATTTAGAGACCTAACATTCATTTGTTTATTAAACCTTTCTAAGTCAAGGGTTGTGCTTGTTTATTGGACACAAAAGTTCTAAAGCATAGCGCTCTTAGGAAGAAGCTTAGAGTGTACCTGTCAGAGATATAAACAATCATGTTGCAGTGAAATGTGGTCACTATGATATATTTTTTGTCTGTTAAGTTTGTTCAAAAGTCTTAGTATGTAACAGCTAAATATATTTTCAAAGAAAAGCTTTAGGATGAGACAAACTTTTACTGTTACAACTTTAAAATTGTAATTTACAAAATCTGTGGTCTCTGTGCACACTCAAATTTGATTAGATTTCTATCCAAGATACACAAATTTGGAGAAGAGAAGAATAATTGATAAAGGTTGGGCTTTGGATGGGGCCCAATAAATAACATCATCTTTTCTCTATGTTAAATTATTCAAAGTATGTTTCATTCATTGAAGTGCTTGCACTCTGTTTAGACTAAGACATTTTCTATATTTTGATACAAACTTGGACCAAGTCCACATGTGTATAGATTAGAGTTGCCACACAATCACTGAGAAAAAATTATGCATTATGTTCTAAAACTAGGACATTTTTAACATCTTTGATTCTGCTTTTGTAATGTGCTTAAAAAAGTGATCACCATTTGAGATTCAAAATATTCCTTTTATTACAATGCATGATGCCACATTGAAATAGTCTTTTTCAAATTCTGGATAAGATCAATAACTTCATGTTTTATTTAATATATATATCATAAGGAGATGGAGACGCTGCTATGCAATTCACTTAATAAAAATAAATTTCAGGGTTTGAATATAATGGCACACGGATCAAAAAGTGACAGGAACTTCAAAGAAATATCTTGAATAAGGAATGTGGTGCAAAGCACGAAATTTGGAAGTTAGGTTACATTGTATATGAAAAACCATGGCAAACATAAAATTTCTCAAACATACAGCCATTGCAAGAGAAACCTGTACTTGATTGTTTTGAAAAATGCATCAATGTGCACTGAAAATCAAATACTGATAGGATGAGTGATATTATGTAGTATTAATTTATGTTTTAAATATTACATTGAATATATATCCTGGCTTACACCTCTTTTCTTGGCATAATTTTAATAATCTTCACTTTTATTCTCAAACCTGGCCTGGATTATAAAATACGTGGTCACTTATATGTAATGTACTATTTAGCACAAAATTAGGAGAAAACAAGAGGAGCATTGGTTTTGCCTTTGTTTCTTCTCTAATGAATCTTGTGGAGATCTGATTTAGAGCACTGATTTAAATTAAGTTCATTTAACATATAAACTCCAAATAATTAGAGGAGAATTCCTCAGAAATAGGGCTAAAGAATTAGTCTTCCTTTTTAACACACCCATGTAACTGATATGAATCAAACATTCTTTTTGAAAATTAAACATTCTTAAAATAAGCTGTAAAAACAGGAATTTTTCAGTTCCCCAATAATAATAACATTACTATGAGGTAAGTACTATACTGTTATTGAAATTATTTAAATAAATTTTGCTTAAGTGTAACAGAAAGTAATATATATGTATATTCAATTATGAGAAACTCTAATTTTTAAATACTTTAAATACTTTTTTATATGTAGAAAGGCTGGTGTCTCAAAGATTAGTCAGATCCAAGTTATTAAGAAGGCTTCCACAGTGGCATTGATGAAGAGTGCAGCAGATGTTAATCAAACTTGAAATGTCAAAGATGAGTCTGAAAGTGATTATAGGGAGATGGTGGTGTGTGCATGTAAAAGGCAGAATGGTTCCCCAAAGAGGTCCACACCCTAATCCCTGGAACCTGAGAATTGGTAACATTATATGACAAAAGGGACTTTGTAACTTAAATAAGGTTACAGATCTGAAGATAAGAGCGTGGTGGGTTATCCAGATGGGCCCAAATTAATCCATAACAGAGAACTTTCTCCAGCTGGGGGCAGAAGTGAAAGTCAGGGAGATTCCAGAGGCAAAAGGCCCCCGGAAAGGGCCACTTGCAAGGACCAGAAAGAGGCATCCAGGAGCAGAGCGGGGATGCCCTTCCCACCCCAGCTGACAGCCAGCAAAATAAAAGAGACTTTAGTAATACTCCCTCGCAGAACTAGACAACCCGAGTGAATTTGAAATCACTCTTTTCAGAGGCTTCTAATAAAAGCCAAGTCTGCCAACATTTACGCTTTGTGTCAGTCTTCATCCTTGCAAAACTCTTGTGCAGAGAAACCAGCAGAGCCAAAGAGCCAACCAGGCAGGACTTCTGACACACAGAACTGGGAGATAATAAATATGACATCTTGTTTAAGCCTCTAAGTATGTGTTAATTTGTTACAGCAGCAATAGCAAACTATGTAGTATAATTTGCTAGAAAGAAATAAGGTTCTTATCACAAAGGAACAGCATGTTAAAACTGGAAAGGGTGGTGTGGTAGGTAAAGTGTGTGTGCGTGTGTGCGCGCGCGCCTGTGTAAAAATAAGATGTGAATAAGTGGTCACTACTGGAGGTTTATTTCAAAAGGAATAATGAAGAAAGTAAAATTAATGATGTCCAAAATGTGGGTAATGACAATATTATGAAGGTTATTAAACTAACCTTTGATGAGTAAACATCCTGAAAGATAAGATACTGTGTTGTTGATAGACAGCAATAAAAATAAGTCTTCATATGAACAAATGTCTACCATATATATTTTTTTTTATCTCAGCTACTACAAGACTTTAGTGGATTATATGAGTAAATCAGAACTGCTGTTCTTCAGATAGAAATGACAAGTATGTGCTTGAATAATGCCAAAATGTGAAAATGACATCTTGAAAGGGAACTATAAAAAATAAGTAAGCCATTTTTGTCCTTTAATTTTGAGCAAACAGTACTTCTCTTCTTAACTACATTTAAAATTTAATATATACTTGTATTCAATATATATCAATTGTATTTTTAGCTATAATTATACATGGGCTTGTATTATTCAACTAAACTATTTAATTTTGTATTAATTACTTCACAAGTTTTGTCGACCTCAAAATGATTCCTCCAATACTCTCTTTTTGGTTTTTAGACTTGTCTCTTCCTTTGATATTATACCTCCTTGCTTCAAATGCCACTTCCACAGTAATGACTTAGTCAAACTGCTCATAGTTGATAACTATAAGCCATAATAATCTCAACTTAATCATTTCCTTTTCCAATCTCTATAGTCTTTTTAAAATTTTTATTGAATTTATTGAAGTGATATGGGGGATATATAACTGAAAGCAACATATGAACAAACAAGACCAATGAACCAACAAAAACTCCTAAACATAGGTAACAGGTTAGTGGTTACCAGAGGGACAGCAGGGTGAGAGGGAGGTAGTAAAGGGTAAAGGGGGTCAAATATATGCTGAGGGAATGAGATTTTTACTTTGGGTTGTAAACATATCATGCAATATACTTATGATATATTATAGAATTATATACTTGAAACCTATGTAATTTTATTAACCAATGTCACCCCAATAAATTTGATAAATTTTTTTTAAAAGACCCATTCCTAGTCCTTAGAATTAAAAAAATAAATATTTTGAAAGTAATGTGTGTGTGTGTGTGTATATATATATATATATATATATATATATATATATATATATATATGAGTGCATATGCTAATTATGTCCAGACACTTTTCTTTAAATGTGGACCAGTTTTAATCCACAGTAACTTGGACTTTAATGGGACCTTCAACATCTGCTTACAGAGCCAAAAGAGAAAATGCAGAATTTGAGAGATCACAAAACACAGTTACAAAGACCATGACCTAGACACCTGACCTGCTCCTCCAGAGATTACATGAAGAACTCAATCTAGGATAAGGTACTGACTCAAAAGTAGTAAATATTTAGACACTTCAGATACTCCTTCCAGGAGAATCATAAGAATCCAAGGCTAATCCTACCTGGACTAAGAAGTAATGCTTGTCTGATTTGCAATAAAGACCCAGGCTATCTGAACAGCAAAATCCCATAGAGTGTCCCATAAATTGAGGATCACACATTAGGTTTTATAATTACCAACCAAGGTAGGGATGATTGTGTTAGTGAGGAAAACCTGTGTCCCTCACAGCTCCTGGCAACAGAGAGTAAAAGAAAATGTCACTAATACTGCTGGGTTTTTGGTCAGTCTCAAAGATTGTACCATAAAATAAGCTCATTCATATCCAAAAGGGAGGCAGGGGAGGTCCTGCCATCTAAAGAAGAGAACAAGTTGTAGAGGCAGAGTGCATCAGCCACACTTAGAATCAAGATAATATCCATTCAATGTTGACACTTCCTTTGGTGGGCACACAAGTTGGGTGGTGTTGGGGAGTGTAGTCACGTACGGATGTATATTCCCAGATCTTATGGAGAAGTACTGATCCTGTTGGGAGCTACGTTATGAAAGCTAGACTATACAGAATTAAAATTATAGTGTGAAAAAGAAAAAAAAAAAATTAAAAGTAAGGTGCTTTTTATCTTCTAATAACCTTCCAGTCTTTACTGGTTTTTGTGATGGGAGGAACTATGTGCAGCAAAATACCTGACCGCACAGGAAGCTGGAGGCTGTGGAGCTACAGATCAGCTTGAAGAACTATGACCCTCAAAAGGACATATGCTTTTAGGTACCATCTGGCTTAAATCCACTCCCTGCCCCAACTTCTCCGTGTGTGTCCAAGGGTCCCAGTGGCACTGTGACCTGAAGCCAAGGCCATGGATATCCCCCACATGTACATCAATATGCTGAAGAAACTCAACAAGTAAAAGAAAGTGGTCAAGAAGCTGGCCAAGAAATATACCTTTTTGGCTTCAGAATCTCTGATCAAGCAGATCCCATGCATCCTGGGTTCAGGCCTACATATGGCTGGCATGTTCCCTTCCTTGCTGGCCCATAATGAGAGCATGGTGGCCAAAGTCAATGAAGTGAAATCCACAATCAAGTTCCAGAAGAAGACTGCGCGGTGTCTGGCAGTAGTTGTTGGCTATGGGAAGATGAGAGATAATGAGCTGTGGACAACGTCCATGTAACTGTCAATTTCCTGATGTCGTTTCTCAATAAGAACTGGCAGAAGGTACTGGCTTTATACTTCAAGAGCACAATGGGCAATCTCCAGTGCCTGTACTAAAGCACAGTTTAATAGACCATACTGCTGTTAATAAATAAATACCTTCAATTTCACACCCCTGACACGTAGGTATATTAGGGATGATTGTGTATGACTTACTAATAGCTGAAAACAAGTCCTATCAAAAGCCTTTTCATAGATGCTGGCATAGTTGAAAAATAGGACAGATATCACAGTTCTTTGTGATAATATCATTGCTGGAATGCTTTTAAGCATAAGTGCACCAACCAATGGTAGAAATGATGAGGACATGTAAGAGTCACTACAAACACTTGTCTTTAAATGAGAATGTTCACTTTTTGAGAATACAGGTGAGATAAAGCGATACATAGAGAGAGTGAGAGTTAGAGCTTGAGAGTAAGTTATATGTATATCTTATCACTTACTAGGTATTTAGTCATCTATCTTGGTGGTCCAGTGGCCTCATCACAGGGCTAAAGTCATTATTAGTGACGATCCATAAGTTTATGTGAAGATGTATTTCAGTTTGTCTCAAGAGAACGTGTTTCAAGATGGCATATCCTAGGGTCAGATCTGGATTTCAGCCCAACATGAATATCCAGTGTTTTGTGCAATTAGATGCTAATTGTCACTATGGTAAATTGCTATAGCATTTTACTAGATATTCTATATTGAAAGTGGGTTTTCTCAGTGAATTATGCTTTCTTATCAGGTGACAAGTTTCGTAGGCAAGATTCTTTGGTACCAGTAGTTTAGATAATATATGAGTGGTACATGTTCTGTAACTTATGAGGGTGTTGCCACCTCTTCTTGAAATTCACCAAGGCTTTACAAACCTGGGTTGGCCCCTAGTAGGTTGTGCCATTTTCACTTCTCAATGGAGGACATTAAAGCATCAGGGCTCTGAGTTTCCCCCTCATTCAAGGCCCAATCATCTTTAATCACTGCAGTGTGAGCAGTTTCCTCAGTGGGGGTCACCATCATGATGTCCTCAATGAAAAGGAACATTTCAATACCTACCAGCAGCTTGTATTGTGTTAAAGCATGTCTGACCCACTGATGACATATTGTGGAATAATTCTAATAGCTTTGTGAAAAGAGTGCTTGAATACATTGCAGACTTTACCACATGGAAGTCAATTGATCCTGAGCTTTTTCTGGAAGAACACACACAAAAAAATGTTGGCAATTCTAAGGCTTCATACCAGGTACCATAATAGCAGCTGTTTGTTCAGTCCCGGTGATGACATCAGCCTTTGGCTGTGCAGCAGTAGTCCTTTTCCTGCTTCAACTTTGATATTCCATAAAAGGGGTCCAAGTATAAGTGATGTCCATTGTCAGTGGAACAGTTTCACACAGGATTCCTGCCTTTATTAAATCTTTTGTAAGAAGACCAAATCCTTTTTCTTCTCTTATGCTAAGTATATAATCTTGATAAGCTTATGTACTTATCAAGTATACCATAGCAGGTACCTGGAAATGCACTACAAATATAATTATGAAATCCATCAGCAGGAGTTAACAGATTGTGTCCAACTAGCAGGTCTGCATGCTTGAAATGGGCCTATATAACCCACATATTTATGTCAAATATAGTGCTTATCAAATGACTGTCAATTTCAATCCATTCGAAGAATCCAGAACCCCCCAGATAAGTGTAGTCACTATCTCTTGGTCCAAAATAATGCCATTTCATAATGCTGAAAGGAGAATTTGTTTATCAAGGTACTACCAAGCCCGGGGAATAGTAGATATCTGAGCTTCCATACAAGCAAGCCCAGACTTGCCTGACAAACCTCAACTCCTGTTTTTTTGTGTGTTCTGGTGTGTTTTTTTCTGGTGTACGTAAGTTGGAGAATATAGTCAACAATCTGGTTCGGGGTAACAGGGAAATAGACTATATCCCTGATCTTCATTTTGCTTAAATGGACTCATTGCCATGTATGAGAATGTTCTATACCCAGAGCAAAGGCATAATGGGGCCCATTCAGCTTTTCCTTCTGAAGGGATATCCCAGGTTGCAATTCAAGGGTGTCTACTGCACAGATAGCTATGGTAGAGATTTCTTTCTCTTCTTAGAATTTAGAACTTTTACAAAAGTGATGAGAAGAATGCAGTGGATGAAGATTTACTCAAACATACCACCCTTGGCGGCCCTATGAACTAGGTTTCTATTACTGCCCTAAGAATCACTACCAGTTTAGTGTCTTAAAAACATTCATTCATCATCCCAGTTTTTGTGAGTTAGAAGGCTGGACACAAAACAATCCACGTGCTTCCTCTGCTTTGGATCTTACAAGATCTAAATTAAAGTGTCAGGAGGGCTGCAGATTCTTTTTTGAGGGGTCTAGGGAAGGATCAACCTCCAGTCTTTCAGGTTATTGGGTGGATTCAGTCCCCTGTGTTTTTGCTGGCCGTCAGCCTCTGCCTGACTTTGCTCCTAGTGGTGGTAACACCACATCATGGCAGATCCACTCACTTGCTTTAGGGTTACCTTGGTTGTCACACAGCTTCTCCTTCATCTAGACCTTTGTATTTCAATTTAGCCAAATGACCTGCCACAGCCCGAGGCAGTGAATAGGTCTAAAGAAGCCCAATTTGAAATCATTTCCACTTCTAAAAAGCTGTAATACTGAGACTGTAGCATGGAACTCCCTCTGGTGATGCGTTCTCATGCAAGGTACATGTTCAGAAAATTAAGTTGTTCTCTTTTACTTCCAAAGCCACTTTATGATGCTAAACAGGAACTCTCCAGATATATTTTAGTTATGTATTTATTTTTTGATGGCTCTCTGTCATGGTCTGAAGTAGCAGCAATAGATAGTGACTTAAAGAGAGGAGGAGGTGACAAGAGAGGCCACCTCCCTTTTTGTTTTGTCTTTCTGTCAGTGTTGCCAGAGCAATAACCTTCCACCTTGGAAGTAGTATTTGATTCCAAGCTCCATTTTTCTGCTGCCCTGCCAGAACCATCCTCATCACCTCCCTTCAGAGGTACCAGTGCCAACTAGTGTCCTCTCAACAGCGGTCTGGGTCCCAGACGTAGGATCACAGAGCCCTTCCTCCACAGTCCTAGATCTGGAGATAACCATGTGCTTCCTTCGTTCACCCCAGCCCTAGGGTTACCTGAAACTACTTCAGCACTCCTTTTTTCCCTTTCAGTTCTCTGATATGTTTAACCAATTACCAATGCAATACAATACAGTATTAAGTTATCTTTGTTTAATAATTAATGTGGTTCCTGTTTTTTTGACTTAATCCCCTTTTACTTGTGATGGAGGGGTAAGGTAGTGCTACCATTGGCTGGAAGTCTTGCTGCCGTCCACTAGCAGGGTCGATACAAGACATGGTGCAAAGAGATTGTGCCTGGCCAAGGTTTGTCTTTCTTCAACCACAACTGTGATTACTGCTTGCCTAAAGAAAATAAATTTGTGTATTTTATTTTATCATTTTATTTTATTATTTTATATTTTATTTTATTATTTTATATTTTTCATCACCATTTATCCCCTCTATACCCTCTTCTACCTCCAGCTACCCACCCCACCCCTGTGATAATCACAATGTTATCCATGCCCATGAGTTCTCTCTCTTTTTCCTTTTTGTTCAATCCCCCTACCTGCCCCCCAAAATACCAGAGCTGTTAGCTTGCTTTCTATCTATGAGTCTTTCTTTATTTAGCTTGGTAGTTCAGTTTGTTCATTAAATTTTACATATGAGTGAAATTATATGGTATTTGCCTTTCTCTGGTTGGCTTCTTTCACTTAGTATAATGTTCTCCAAATCCATCTGTGCTGTCTCAAAGGGTAAAAGTTACTTCCTTTTTACAGCAGAGTATAAATTTGTGTTTTAATGACTATCATGATACCTTCAAAATCAAGTGTGCTACGGATTTTTGACATATCCCAAATAACACAAAAACAATGTTTTATAAAAAGCAGTTTCAGATACTTTATTATAATATCATTTTCCTTATGGATGGATAAATTACCGAATGACAAATTTATACTTCACTAAAATGGGATCATCATCTACATTAGTTACATAATTTAAGTGTTTTAAATGTGCACCTGTTTGCTAATAAATAATCTCACCTTTTAAATATATTCAGATACAAAATTAGGGAGGTCAAATGTTTTAAAAGAAAAGCAGAGCAAAGTTTTGTTTTTTTGTTTTTTTTGTATTATCCAAATTGACTTTCAAAAGTTGCACTTATTATTAGACTTAGTTTTCCAGATCTTTTATATTCCACTAAATAAATGGTTTGCTATTATAGAAAGTAATTTATCTGTTAAAATACCACTTACTGACATTGTCTATTTCTAAAATAATTGTACAAGTAGTTTTGAATAAAAGCATTTCCAAGTGCAATTATTAATACTGAACATTTATCCATTTGGAATGGCATTTTTTTTAAAGCACTGTGTAGAATGCAAGTATGGCATTTCAGCTATTATTAGCCATGTTGTAAATTACAAGCAATAAAGTTTAATTATGTCATATTTATGCAAAATAAGGTATTTGAACATACCTACAAAAATCTTCACATTATAAAAAAAATCAAAGTTATTTAGAGCAATCTGAATTTCTCTTTATTTCAAGATATGTTAGAAATAAGAATGGAAATTTAAATTGTTTCTTTAGCATGCAAGGCAGATATGTAAGTAGTCATTATGAGCTTGCATGAATTGCTACTTTGAATATTTTACTTCTAAGAAAATAAATACTATATAAATATGCACACACACACACACACACAAGCAAAATTCACTTTCCTATTTAATTATATCTCCTGTCACATATTTGATTACAAATCTCAAGACATCTCAGTCCCCCAGCACTATTATGGATAAGGGCAACTATAGGTTAACTTCTTACTGGCTGAGAAAAGAGATACACATACAGACAAGCATGCAACTGGGAATTTGTGCCCACTCAGACAGCAGGGAGCATTGGCCAGAGTGGTGCACAGATTCTCCCTGCTGTCAGACCACAGATCCTATTTATTCTTTGACTTGCTTGTTCACTCTTCCTTTGATGATCTTCCCAGACTGGCTAGATTCTGTAGTCTTCTCGCCAATAAGGGTAGACAGCCAATTAAGGTATTATGGACTAAGGATATTTTTTTAGAACTTAGAATACCATCCATATAAACCTGGAATAGAAGTTTATTCTTCTGATATAAAATTAGGTACTAATTGCACCCCGCCTCCACAAAAAAATTTTTGTGCTGATCTTTACATGAATTTAGTGAAAGTTCCTAAAGGTCATTAATTAAAGGGACTTAAGTTTTAAGTTCCTTTAGAGAAAAGGAGAAATGACAAGAAAAATAGTAATTACTTGTTCAGAGTGCTCAAATAATTGCTTGCCCTTTGTTAGCATCAAGTCAGAAAACACAAGGACACCTATGTTTTCTTTTCCCCCAAGTCTATTTTCATTGGTTGAATTTATCTTAAATATTTATTTCTGAATTTAAAGAAGAAAATAAATTACCAATTCAAAAATTTAGTTATTTAATCTTACTTGTTGGGCAGGTCAAGTGTTATTTGAAATTGATCTTTGAATTTTGATGAAATCTGCTTTCCTGGCATACACTGAAAGTGAATGTGCATAAAGGTCTTTATTCCAGGAGGAAAAACAATCATAAGGATTTTGTTTTGTTTTTTAAATTTACTTAGGTATAAGATTCCAGCAAAGCCTCAACCATATCTGAATAATATTAACACTCTTAGTCACAGCTGAAGTCACCACCTGCATGCTACAGCACCTTAGGAAATCCATGTTCAGTCTTCAACCACAATTTGGAACCAATTGTTTTATCTCTGATTTATTTCTCAGTTCCTGAACCTGGTATCTGCATCTTCAGATTCATACTCTTATAACACCTTTCCTCAACTTGATGATTTTTACTCTTTGAATGTCTGTCTGCTCTTATTTTATCAGTCCCAATCAAACACCACCCCACTCCCCAGTGTCAACCCTAGCCAAGGATGTCCAGTCTACAAATTGTTGGGGAAATAGAATTAAAGCCAAAATCTCCTCCCAATCCAGAAAACCTCTCCACCAAGTTGGAAGAGAAAAAAAGCAGTTTTATTATTAAATAAGCATTCAACCACAATGTGATATGTATCCTGGGCAATCCATTAAGAGATTGCAAAGACCTAAAGAAATCTCACACATTCATATAGCCAAGCAAATACAACTCATTACATACAAACTCTCAGAATAATAACCGGCCAAGTCAGAGGACTTGACAGCATCATTGGCCACACATAGTTTATCCTAACTGCACCTGGTAATAGGAGTGAGGAAGAACAAACTATTGTCATCTCTATGACAATAGGTAGTTTTGCACTTTGAAACAAAGTATTACTGAAGTTAGACTCCTACCTTCCCACAGAAACTGGGAGATAGGGGTACTTATCTGCCTTAATGATTACCTTTCAAAGAGGTAGTTTCCAGGTCTGTCACAAAGACATTCCAGAGCCTTAAAACTGGGAGGGGGCCCCTTTTATTTCCAAATGGGAGATTTTTTTTCCTATTAGTATTTTCTCTTATAGTACCAGCATTGAGGCCATGGATGGCTTATTCAAGGGCAAAGGCTGAATGATAGGATCCTCAAAGATTTTCTGGTTTGTGAGTATTCAGGAAAAGGGTTGTATTTTCAATAATTAACTAACAACTGTCTAATGGTAAAGTGGCCAAAGGGATGGAAATGATCTTCTGTACCTTACAGAATATTGTGCACAGTTTCATTGTAAACATCTAATTTGGAAGATGAAAAAGAACAGTATAAGCCTAGACAATTTCCCTAAGGAACTCTTAATACATTTCCCCTTTTGCAAAAGAAATGAAAAAGACATTATCTTACTGTAAGGAATGAGGCAGGACATTTTATTTTCAAGTGTGTTGGGTGTGCATATCTTCATATTGGCTAGCATGATCTGTCCAGAGAAATATTGATTTACGTATTACTAAATTTTAAATCTCTAAGAAACAGAGGTTTCTTGATCCAGAATAACTTCAGCCTTCTCAGTTTTTTGACTGGCCTTAAGGCTATTTGGACCAGGGAAAAGGAAGCCCCTACTTTATATGAAAGAGTTACGGTGTTTTTAATAACAGGCTTGATCTTTAAGGCAACAAATGCAAGGAATGATTTAAAACAGGGGGAACAATATTATGTGTTTGGTGTTTGCCTAGTTTATAAATGATGAATAAATGGAGGTCCAGCAACAGACAAGGTAACACTATTGTGTCTATCTCCTGCTCTCCCTAAGGCTCTCTTTTCTTGCACATGGGACATTTTCCTGTACCTTTTTATTCTAAGTTCATTTTCACCTTAGGGCCTACACAGATTATGCTCCCAGCAAGTAATGCTCCCCCTCATATCATTTAGCCCTTTGCTCAAATGTTAGCTCCTCACCAAGCCCACCCTTACTAAGTAGTTTTTCCATCATCTCACAGCACGTTGCTTGCCCTGCATTTGTCTCCACAGCACTTATTCTGACCAGAACCCCCATTTTAAAATATATTTTGTCTCTTCAGTTAAATTATAGAGTGCATGATAACATAAACTTTGTATATCTTGTTCATAATGTACCTGGGAAATATTTCCCAGAACAGATCAGGGAAATAAAAAGTACTCAAAAACAACTTGAAAGAATAGGTATAAAATATGAATCCTGAGAATTAGGAGGAACATTTATAGGAGTGGTCAAAATTGTTGATTTCAGTATTTTAATTGTGCCCACATGTAAAAACTGAGCTTTTGACAACACCTTTCAATACCTGTTGTTGTAGAGTATTTAATACAATTGAATCATGTAGGTGAGATAAGAGAACAGAAATAAGCTCCCAGAAGCTATTCTACCACATCCACTCTGCTCTTTGTTGCAATTTGAGTGTAGGATTATATTAATACTGCAGCATATGTGATCATGTAATGAGAATTGTCAGTTATCTGTATTAGTTTTTAAATTGCAAATATTACTATTTAATAGTCTGATATTTCTCTTTTTGTTGTAAATATTTAGAATCATGTAATCTTTCTCTAAGCATTTAGAATAGTGTCAGCCAAGTAATAAGTATTCAGTAAGTACTTGTCACCAGAGTGAAGGAATAAATGGATGAATGAACAATTTTTTTCTATGACAAATTAGAGTTTATACAAGCCCAAAACAAACACTGACATGATGCAAAAGAATATCAGACAATTGGCTTTAAATATCTAGATGGGCTAACAGATAGACCACAAAATAAAAATGTGAATGGTTTGTTGACATTTCGTTTTTATTTACATGAAATCATGTATTAGATTAATCTGTGAGTCAATCAGTCAATAAGTATTCAATGAGCAACTTCTAATAACCAAACTCTCTATGTACTGGATATGCAGCAGTAATCAAGGGAGAAAAAGATACATAGACTCAACACAAAGACATGCATGTTTTCCAAGCTTCACTGACAGAGGTATTTCTAGTTTCCTGCTATCTGATCCAGGACACTCACACACACATTATAATACTTTAGACCAAACAACTGTTGTTTAACCTAACACATTTTTCCTTTCTTTTTAATCCATTTATAACTTATAATGAAAATAAAAAACTAAGCAGTCTTTTACATTCTCTGAATTACACATATCTATCAATCCTTCAATCTACACGTTCCCAAATTTTGATTAATAAGAAGCTGTAGAGAAAAACTGGAGTATGTGAAAATAGCTATAAAAGATAAAGTGTAATAAAATCCTTTTATCTGTAATTAGATGTTTAAATTTCTAATGGTGTTTCTTAGTAAAGATTTCAGAAGAAAAATAATGTATTATACTAATCAATATCTTAAAACGTTCTTGGAATAATTTAGAATAAGTACCGTTATTTTTTGAAACCACATTTTAAGGTTATAACAACAATCAAAAAACCATCTTAGGAACAATCTGATGGTCTTTGTAAATCCACTGGCAGAGTGAATCTTGCTGTAGTGAGCACAGTCTTATAGAGTAATTGATAAGAGAAATTGAATTAATTAGGAAAGCTGCAGGAGTTAGGTCTTTATTATGCAACATACTTTCTTTTTCATATTTTATGTCACTTCTTAGATATTTTTTATAAACTGATAGAGCTATTTGAGAATAAAACATGAAATTCTCCTTTGGGGACCAATAACATAATGGCATTAATGTGTTAAACTGACTTCAGCCAGGATAAATTCAAGCCTCAGCAAAAGGAAGATATATCAATGATGCCAGTGACTGCAAGAAAAGCAGCAGCATCTATAATATATATCATGTGCCATGAATTTGACTATTTAATAAGACAAGGCACAGATACAGAAAACATCAAATTTAGGTTTAACACTCTACCCTTCTTCTATTGATTCTTAAAATATATTTAACCATTCAATTCCAGCATGAGATTTTGACATTGTTTTTTTGCAATCATTATAGTTTTCTGTAAAACCATAATACAAACTAAATAATACTTAGTACATGTTCAACACTTACTATTTATTAATCACTGAGCTAAACTCTTTATGTACATTATCTCATTTAGTCCTGGAAACAGGCCTGTAGCAATATTTATTAACCTTTTGTTTTTACATTAAGAAATGGAGGCTTAGAGAGTTAAAAGTACTTGTAGGTCACCTGTCTGTTCAATGGTTTACCTGCTCTGAAGACTCAGCTTTAAAGCATTCTATGTCAGCTGGTCTATGTATCCACAATTTCAGTTTTGTGTTTGTCATTTTGTCAACTCCTTCAAACAATTAAAAATTAACACGTGCAATTGATAATAACATGTGATTACATCACTATGGTGGGCACTGGGGAAATAAAGATTAATTAGACTTAATTACTATCTTTAATTAATTCTCAGACTGGGGTAGACACACTTTTATGCAGGTAATTATACTATAGTGATCATGGAGGCATAAAGTGTTATATAAGCAACAAATGAACAGTGTACAACTTTCTCAGGCACAGCAGGCTTTGATAGACTGCCTAGGTAGGGAGAAATGGCATGCCCACAACCACATTAACCTGGGTGGACATGGCAATGGGGACACTGCTGGTCCTTGCTAGATCCACTTTGGACAAGGTAGCCACCCCAGTTTGTGAAAGTTTTGGTTCAATGCTGCCCTTTCCTCCAGTGACCTGGCCTTGTGCCTTGCCAAATATTATCCCCTGGAGGCTCTACCCACCCCAACTGCTGCAGGTAGACCTCCTTAGCCAATGGCTTAGTGATGCATAGGATATACATTTCCCCACCTTACTTTAAGGGGGAGTAAGTCTGTAGTACAAATTGTGCTCCATAGCTTTTGGGTGGTTTAAGCTAATTAGTCCCTAGTTAAGAACTCATTCTTGCTTAGCTTTTCTTTCCATGCTCTGTTCTGTTTCATTTACTCCCCTCATTCTGAGAGTGTCCCTTTAAATCATTTGAACACGAGTTTTCATTTCAGTCTCTGCTTCTAAGTAACCCAACCAAAGACTTAGAGTGCCACAGCCAAACAGTACAGAGAGTTCGGATTTTAGTGCGTGGGCAGGTTAGTAGCAGAAGAGGAAAAGGTGAAATAGCTGAATAAAGGAGGTAGGTAAGTAACAATTGCAAACTTACTTGCAAATAGGTCTTGTGTGTGTGTGATCACAAGATCCTTGAAAGTAAGAATATCATCTTCTTCATTTTTATATCGCTTCCTGTTATATCCCTTCAAGTTAGATTGGTCCCACATGGATCACATGTACCACACCTGGAGCCGTGTACTTTACATAGTGGAGATTATGAGAATTTTTGAATAAAAATGTGGGATTCTAAATGTGACAAAGATCCTGTCAAATTGTACTTATCAACCCCTGTGTTTGACAAAACATTTTATGTAAACATTTTTATCAATTTTCCCTGATATGTTCAAACATATTCAAAGATAAATGTCACAACAAACAATTATATGCTATTTGGACATGCTATTATTTGAGTGGAACATGGCAAGTATAATAGTGCATTTGTCACAAAATCCAACTCAAATTGATTTAAGCAATAAGGGGAATTATCATATTTAAATGGAAATCTAAGAATTGTAATTTTATCAGCTCTGTCTTAATTCGGGTGTCACACAAGTCATCAGAAACAGCTTCCTTTCTCTTTATCTCGTGCTTCTGTTCATGTGAGCTTTTCTCCAGCAGCAAATAAATTGTTGCCCTGTCTCAGTTCTAAATCCCCCTAAGCATCAAGCTAGCAAAGCAAGAGAGTTTCTATTTTAGAATATTTTCTTTATTTACTTTGCTTAAAATGTGGATAATATGTCTCATCCTGAAATAACCATGGTGACCAGGAGCTAGTTCTATATAAATTCACTAAGATTGTGTCATCTGTCATCTAACATTGTTTTTTTATTAGACTAAAAAAAAAAAATGTAGATAGAGGATTTGGTTCTTGGCTTGTCTAAATGTGGGTCACAGTTAGTTGGTGCCAGGGACAAGAAGGGACCCTTCTTGTTCATATGGACTGTGAGAGTGGGAAGACAATGGGAAGGCGTTTCCAAAAAGGAATTAAGGATGATAGGTAGGACCAAACCAAAATATTCTGTCATAGAAATGGCATTTATGGTGAATAATTTAATATTTAGCCAATGCACTAAAAATGCACCTAGAAATAATGCTAAATTACAGAAAAGAATTAAATTAATAGTTAAAAATAAAAGTATGCTTTAAAACTTTATACAAGCAAATGAAGATTTGTAAAATGTTCAATGGAGCATTTCCTAACAAAACTTAAATAACTAGAATGATAAACTAGCTCTAACACTGAAATTATGTAAAGGTATAAAACATGTTCTATGGATACACCAGTTTTGAATTAATTAATGAGATTATTGTATGTAATCACTGACTAATATATCCTTTGGTATTAGCATTTTTATTATTAATAAAATAGTTACAGAAAAAATATATAAAATAAAATATAGTTTAATTGACATTTGTGAAGTGAATACTATCCTAACTAATACTAGTTCAAAAAATAGCACTTTGCCAGCCACCTATGAAGAGCATCCCTGTATCCTGTCCCAACATCGTATCCTTCGTTTTCTATCCAAGTAGTCACCACTCTGTCCTTTGTAGTCATCTTTTGACATTTTTTATCTTTCTTACAACTTATTTGTTGATAACCATTTGTCTGTGTACATTATGTATGGCAGTTCAGTTGAATATAAAGTCCTCAGAATATATAATTTTGATTTCCTTAAATATTTTACTTAGCCTTCTCCTGCTTTATATATTCAAGAGCATTATATTGAAACATTATTTGAAGTTCTTTTGATCACCCAATTGCTTTTCATTTCCATTATATGTGTGTGTGTTTGAATTATAACATTAATATGCTTTTTGTCTCCCTTGCTTTGTTTTCATCTTTAAGAACTCCTATGACCCATGCATAGGGCCATCTTTGGATTTACTATTTGTTGCTTTTCTTATACTTGTTTATATTTGTATTCATTGTTCTTTTTTAAATATACTTTTTCAAAAATAATTATGGAGTAACAGAAAATTTGCAAAGGTAATACAAAAAATTTCTACATACTCTTTCTCCAGTTTCCCCTAGTGTTAACAACTTTCATAATTTTATTACATTTGTCAAATTCTTTAAATTAACATAAGTATAATAACTATATAATAAATAAATATAGTAACTATGGTATATCCATATTCAAAACACTAATGTGTGTTTTTTTTTCCAGGATACAATCCAGGATTCTACATTTCATTTGGCCCCATAAATGTTTTTTAAGTAAACTTTAAATTTTGGAACAGTTTTAGATTTATAGAAAACTTGAAAGAGAGTACAGAGAGTTCCCATATACCCCACACCCAATTTTCTATATATTAACAGCTTACATTAGTATAGAATATTTGTCATAACTAATGAGCACAATATGACATATGGTATAGGGCAAAGGTAGGTTTACAGTTGCGAGTATGTGAAACACAAAAGTTTATTCTTGTAATGTTATTTATTAATTATTGTATTATTTTCCATACTAACAACTATTAACCTTCTTTTGCCCCACTCTGTATTATTATTGAGAAAGGCAGTGTCTTCCATGCAGTTTTTCAACCTCCACTTGACCACAGAAAAAGGGGTCTGGGCTCTGGGAACTTCCTTACCAAGAGATAAAGAGGAGCCCACCTGGTCTTTGCTGGTCTTTGCACTGTCTTTATCACCTTGTATGAGGATATTTTTTCTGTTTCAATCACAATGAGTACTCCTTTGTTCTGTTTGAGCATGAACGTCAATGGGTCTCAGACATGCGCCCGGATTTCACTATATCAAACTCCACAGGGGTGAGATGGGGTCCTTCCATGGCAGCAAGAGAGGGCTGCACATAGACAATTTTCCTGGGCCACAGAGAGAGAACTGCTAGCCATGAGGAAGCTAAGCTCCCTATTAAAACTGATCTTATTCTGTCTCTTCTATATGTCAGTGAAGCATTGCTCCTCTCAGTGCTTTATCATGCTGTGTTTTTCTTGATAACTCTGATACCCAGGTAGACACGTTTGGACTTCATTTCCCCGTGGGTGGCAGTGTGATAATCTTTGCTATTCTCCACGTGGAGTCTTCCCTTGGAATCAAAAACTGATGCCTGGTATCCTACTTGACAATCACTAACTAAACTCAATTCTTTTCAAAATTTTTTGAAATATTTAGAATGTGTTTTTGCTGTGCCAGGATTACAGAATGTACCAAATTACATTTAGGGATCATGTCATCTTAGACTCCTCTTAGCTGCAAAAGTGTCTGAAACTTCTGTTGTTTCTGATGACCTTGACAACTTGATGAGTATTGGATAGGTATTTTGTAGATTGTAGCTGAAATGGGATGAGTTTGATGCTTTTCTCATGATTGAACTGAGGTTATGGTTTATTGAGAGGAAGACCACAGAGGTAAAGTGCTTTTCTCACTGTATTATACAAAGGGTACACACAGTCAACATGACTTATTATTGTCAATGTTAATCTTGATTACCTCACTGATTAGGGTTTTTTCCCCTCTAAAGTTACTCTTTGTTCTCTCTTTTCATAAAGTACACAGTGGAAAGAAGTCACTTCCCAACTTTAATGAGTGGGAAGCTAAAAGCTACCCGTCATACATGATTTGAAATTATTCTGCACAGGAGATTTGTATATTCAATTATTTACATAGATTAGTATAGATTTATGGATATATACTTTATACCTTGGGTTACAATCCAATACTACTCTATTTTGTTGTTAAATTTTTTCAACTTTAGCCTCTTGCTGTTCTTTAACTGATTTCTTTGTTCCTTTGATATTTTTTGGTAATTATTTTCTTATTTTCCGTCACTGAAAAATACTCCAGATTTATATTGTATATTCCTTGTCCCGGTCCAAAATTGTCATTTTTTTTTTTGGAAACCCTGGTTCCTTTAACTAGGCAATTATATCAGAAACGGAAGTATATGCACTGGATGTGCTTGTTGCTGCTGGGATGTCATTGCTTCTCCACTTCCTACACTAGGAAATATATATGTGTATACACACATCCATAAACATTTTATAATGTCCATCTGCATGTATACTAACACAAGTTTATTCTATCTCTAGCACTAATCTATTACCTCTTGATCATTCAAGCTTATCTGTAATCTCTCACTCCAACAATAAGAAACTTGACTCTAGTATTATCTTTCATATATTTTGATTACAAGAATATGCATTACTCACATACTTCATTATATTACAGATGTGTGGATATGTTATTCACCCTTTATGAATTGAACAGTTTTATTTCCATGGATTAATTTACTTTCGTAGACTGTGGCACTTTTTTTGTTTTTTTTAAATAGTAGCTCTAATTAATATTTATTGTATTTTCATTAAGTGAGGTAGTAGATCATTTTAATAGAATATATGACCAAACTAATTTTTTAAAATATACATAATTTAAAGTTAAAATACCAGGTAATGATATTCATGAAATCTCTTCAAATGAGCTACATATATATATATTGCAAATATAATCATATTATATACTTTCAAAAGATAACTGGGGATTTTTGATAATCATAACTTACTGAAACTTAAGAACTTGAAGTGTAATACAATAGTAATATCTCATTAACTATGCAAATATATCTTTAATAGTGCCAATATATTAATATATATTTAATATTGCCTAAATTTTCTTGTGGATTAAGAAAGTTTGGCATTATTTGATTTAATAACATACCAAAAATTATTTTCTTGTGACCCTCCCAAGATTCACTGCTGAATATTTGCTTATACTACAGTTGACATAGTGTTATATCATTGCCTTTCAGGAGATTTGAGCCTATAGGTAGCCTGGATCTGTCAAAATGATTTTGATAAAAGCAGGTTTAGAGAAGTATTTTTTCTTTCTAATTCTCTTCAGCAGATGCTTCTGAAATGAATACACTCCTTGGAGATAATTAAACACAGTGGGCTTTTAAGACATAATTATTTGAAGATATATAACATTTTAAGATGGATCCTTTAAAATGATGTTATTTAAATTGTTACTTAGATCCTTTAAAATGGTATTACTTAGACTGGATTTTAGCATGATTTTGCATGCAAATCTATAAGATCTATTACACAAAAAAAGTGCACTAAATTTAGATAATTTAACAAATGAATTTGAGAAAATGGTTAGCAACACTAAATAGGTTCTTTTTTTAGCCTACAATGTTTAAATAATTCTTTTAACATCAAATTTACTTAAATATGTTGTAGTTGGTTACTTGTTTTATTTTTTGCTCATGATACTTAAAGGGTATCTTTTAATCAGAGTAAGCCATTCTTTGCAGAATATTATGAACTAATAAATGTGGAAGGAAAAACCAAATTAGGTAAATCACCAAAAACTAATGAAATACTAAGGAGAATAATATGAATGAGTACTAAAAATTTAGGACAAATATTAGTGAGAAAAATTACTCTTTGTAGTATGCTAAAGTTCATACAAAGATTACTTGCTTGTCATAGGGACAAAGCAGCTTCACTTTTCAGGAAGCCAGTTTTAAGCAACTGAAACCATGAACAAAATTAACTTTCTAAATCATGGGACAACCAGACATATTATACCTCCTAACTGATGTTACATGAAGTACACATTATATAAAACTTTTTAAAAAAACAAATGGAAAAGAAATAATTAATATATAGTGCTAATTTTCAGTTTTTAGACTATATAAGGGGCAGAAGAACATGCTTCACAACAAGATGGGACACAACAAGATATTTCAGAAATAAGGAAATTCTACAAGACAATGGGACCCAGACTTTCAGCAAGTCAGTGGTAGAAAAACATGGGTGGAGGTGATGCTCAAAATTAAAAGAAACTTAGGAGGCATAACCTCTCAATGTCTCATGTAAACTTCAAATTGAATATATGAATTAAAAAAACAAATATATTGTGTGTGGAGAAAAATCAGAAAAAAACTTTGAATATGAGCTGGATAATAGATGAAATTATTAAACTATTGCTGCTAATTTAGAATTAAATAATGATATTTTGATTATGTAAAATAACATGTATATTTTAGAGAGGCATAATGAAGTATTGAGGGGTAGTGTTGTGCAGAGACATGTTTTATAAAACTTCACCAAAAAAAGAAAAAATAGATTAAGCAAATATGGCAAAATATTAAATTATTATATTAAAGACATATATGTTAAGATTAATTATAATATTCTCTGTAATTTACATCTGCACATTTTAAAATAAAATGTAAAAAAGTAAACAAAAAAAAGTTAACATTATTTTTCTATCATTGGAGCTGATGAAACTTAATTTTCTCACACTTTAACCAATTATTTTCCTACTGAATTTTACTCTGAACGTTGATTGTAAAAAACAACAACACAGCATATGAACTTAAGAGCAAAGAAAAATGTTTATCTTTTTCTAATTAGATGTTTTCAGCACAGTGAGAACCAAAAAGTATAATTATGGGCATGCCATCTAAAGATACTTGACTCCCATTGGTACACAGAGCCAAGTTTAAACTGTAGAACTAGCTAATATACACATTGAAAGCAAAAATAGAATAAATCTGTTATTTAATTTGCATATTTGAAAAGCTGGAAAATAGCTATGTATGCCTTATCTGTTGATTGTAAAGAGTAAATGGATTGATAAATGTAAAGTGCTTATAACAATGCTTGGTACAGAATGACCTATAATCAGAATATTAGCCAGCATTACTTTACTAGGATCCATATTGTTCATTATCCATAAGGACAGTATTCTATAGGAAGAAGCAGAAATAATTCACAGGCCCAGATATGAATTAACTAAATAGGTTTTTCGCAAACTTGAAAAGAAGAAGGGGACCACGAATTACGCAATGAAGTAGGTTCTTCTTGGTTGCCTAATCAAAAAATTGTTAGATAAAAATAATCAGACAGAGGAGAAACAAGGTGGCAGCGTAGGTAACAGCTGCACCCGCCGCCTCCCGCAACCACATCAAAATGACAACTAAAATACGGAACCACCATCACTCAGAGCCTCCTGAGATCTGGCTGCACAGAAGCCCCACAACCAGGGAACTGAAGGAGCATTGAGACGGGGAGGAGGGGGCGGAGACGCGGGCGGATCGGGGCTGAATCCCAGAGACACAGCCGCGGGCCCACACCCGGTGCCACAGTTGAAACCTGGGAGGGAATCTCGGCGGTGGGGGTTTCCCAGAGGAGGGAGGGGTCCCAGCCCCACAGCAGGCCCCCAGCCCAGGGCTCAAGGGCCGGAAAGAGATGTCCCCACACCTTAGGCCATGAAACTAGCGGGGACTGTCCCTGAGGGTCTTGGAGGCTGCGGGAGCCCCAGCAGCTCCTCCTAAAGGGCCCGGCACGGACTCACTCGGACGCTCCCTCTGAGCCCAGCGCCGGGCAGCAGCCTGAAAGGACCTGGGACACTCGGGGGGGAACTAACCTGCCTGAAGTCGGGCAAGAGGTGGAGGGGCAGCTTCCTCCCAGGCAGAAGGGCTGGCGGAGGCCATGGCTCCTTTGGCGAGTCCTCCCCGCACACAGCCGGCAGGCAGGCGCCATATTTGAATCGCCAGCACCTGACTCACACCTTTGGCCCCGCCCCGTGATTCCCGGAGGCCCCGCCCCTCCCCACCTGCAGCTCATCCGGGCCATTTCCAGGGGCTTTTCTGTGCAAGTGGCCTCTCGAGCCTCATGCTTAGGACTTTTCTAAAATCCCTCAAACAAGCAGCAGCGGCCCCATATGGCTTGATAAGCAGCCCCAGGCCTGGCACTAGCGGCAGCTGCATTGGTTCATAGCCTGGCCTCTCCTGGACACCTCTAAGCTCAGCACAAGCAGCAGCCAACTACGGTTTGCTGTGTAGCTCATGCTGGGGGGCCCTGGGCAAGGCACTGGCACAGGCTGACTTTGCACCTCCCAGGAGGCCCCAGAGACAGTGCACCTGGTGGTCAGACTTGACCCCGCTGGATTACAACCCTACCACATCCATGAGTGACACTCAAGGGGTGCACTAGGTGAACACCAAGGCCCCACTGAAGTAAATCGGGCTCCATAGGGGTGTCTCCAGCACAGCAGCTCTCTGGCTGTAGTTGCAGCTGGTCCTCACAGCTGATTGGCCTGGGGGTCAGTTCCTCCCAGTGACGCCAACAGCAACCAAGGCTCAACTACAATAGGACAGTGCACACAGCCCACACAGGGGAGCACCTAGAAGGTCCAGCTCAGGTGACTGGGGAGGCTGAGCCACTGGGCCCTACAGGACACCTATACACAAAGCTGCTCTACAAATTCCAGGAGACATAGCAGCTCTACCTGATACATACACCTGGAAGCAGCCAAAATGTGGAGGCAAAGAAACATGTCACAAAGGAAAGAACAGAAGAAATCTCTAGAAGAGGAACTAAATGAAATAGATCCAAACAAGCTAACAGATACAGAGTTCAGACTTTTTTTATAAGGATGTTTAAGCAGACTCTTAGGGAAATAACTGAGAAAATCAATAACATAATAAAGTACCAATTTGAAATGAAGGCTACAGGAACTGAAATGAAGAATAATTTACATGGAATCAACAGTATTGTAGAGGACACTGAGAATCCAATCAGCAATTTGGAACATGAGGAAACAAAAAACACCCAACCAGAAGAGCAAAAAGAAAAAAGAATCCAGAAATATAAAAATAGTATAAGGAGCCTCTGGGGCAACTTCAAGAGGCCCAACATTTGTATTATTGGGGTGAGAGAGGGGAAGAAAGAGACCAAGGAATTGAAAACCTATTTGAAAAAATAATGACAGAAAACTTCCCCTACCTGGGGAAAGAAATCAACTTACAAGTTCAGGAAGTACAGAGGGTCCTAAACAAGAGGAACCCAAAGAGGCCCACAGCAAGACACATCATAATTAAAATGCCAAAGGTTAAAGAAAAAGAGACAATTTAAAAGCAACAAGAGAAAAGCAGTTAGTTACCTACAAGGGAGCCCCCAATCGACTGTCAGCTGATTGCTCAAAAGAAACTTTGCAGGCCAGAAGGGAGTGGCAAGAAATATTCAAAGTGATGAAAAACATGGAACTACAACCAAGATTACTCTACCCAGCAAAGCTATCATTTAGAATTAAAGGTCAAATAAAGAGCTTCACAGATAAGAAAAAGCTAAAGGAGTTCATCACCACCAGACCAGCACTACAGGAAAAGTTGAAGGGTCTTCTTTAAGAAGAAGCTAATGAACAAAAGAATCTGATGAACTAAATAGATCCAGAGACATTGACGCATGTAAAAGACAATCATATTTCAGAGGAAAGAGGGAAGGGGGGTGGAGGGTGGGAAGAGATTAACCAAAGAAGTTATATACATAACCCATGGACACAGTTAATAATGGGGTGAAGGCCTGGGAAGGGGGTGGGAGGGAAGTGGAGGGGATCAATTGGGGGGAAAATGGGATACCTGTAATACTAATAATAAAGATAAATTTAAAAAAAAGAGAAACAGTAAAAATATTAAAAAATTAAAATAATCAGACAGTAAATATATATGTAAATAACCTTGCTACTAGTCACTGATCACATGTTTTGATTTTCCAGAATTCCCTGATTTCTGGAAATCTTGTTTGGTTAATAACACACTAAGAAAATACTAAAATGTATTTTTCAAATGATAAGTTTTTCTAAATACTTAAAGTAAATAATTGTAGTTGTAATTAATATTTGTGTTAAATTATTTCTTTTTAGTTTTCATTTTTGTATATATTTTTATTATCAATTTTCTAAATAAAAGATTATCTGAAACCCACATCAAATCTCATATTTATAAAATATGTATTGTGGCACTTTTATTTTTCCAATAGTTTTTTAAGTAATCCTGCAGTCCCAATTTCTCTATTTTGTATTCACAATCTTGGCAGATTAACACACACACACACACAGATATATATATATATATATATACACATATATATATTTTTCAACCCTTGTGATTCAGCACACTGGTGTGCCGCAAGAGTTTTTAATGTATGTCATGTATCTCTGCAAAATCTGTAGGGTTATCATATTGCATACAAAATGATTTCTTTATTTTGACAGTGGAGGCATGCTCCAAAATGACTTCTATATACACTTTAAATTTTTCCAGCTGTTTTTCGCATCAGGAATCTGTTGAACCAAATTAATCTTACCTTTTCCTATTCCAAACACGTTAGGTTTATCTCTGTTTTGATATTCTCCCCTTGCACCACAATGTGTGTTTTATTTCAAGTCAATTTGTTGTATACACTACAGAGCCAATTTACATTATCACAGTCTACCAAGACCTCTCCTTCACCTAATACCTTATATCAGCAATTTTCAAGATTTTTCAACCCTTGTGATTCAGCACACTGGTGTGCCGCAAGAGTTTTTAAACATGAAGTACCCGACTATTTAGTCAGCGGCACTAATCTCATTTCCCTTGTCAAATAAAAAAAAAAAAAAAAAAAATGACAACAGCCAACACAACAATAGCAGTATAGCGTGAATGAATTAAAATTATACCTAATTTTTTTGTCAAAATGTACTATATTTTCTGGTGTGCCACAGAATTTTAGTAATTAGCTTATGTGTGCCGTAAGATGAAAAAGGTTGGAAATCGCTGCCATATATAGTAGCAGTTCCTGAACAAATATGAAAGCTTATCAGAGTGCAGGAGGGAGGATGTTAACTTCCACTTTCCACATTTCCATAGGAGAGGCTTCAGAAGTCACTGTTGTTCTCACTGACAGTATCATCAGGGAAACCATATCGTCCCTCTGCACCTCCACATTCGATTCCCCGAGTAAGAGAAACATACAATTTAATTAATGAGAGTTTACCATTTGTAGGATAATGTTTCCCATGGAGGGTTTTTCCTGCTTCCTTTAAAATTTTATGTAAGAAGTACTCTGGCCCTGCTGCCCCTCTGTCCAGGAAGATATTTTGGGGGGGAATCCACCATTATCTTACTTACTCATCTACAACTAGGCATGCATTTGATTTTGAAGTGGCAGGTAATAGCCCGAACTTTAGTCTCTAAATCTGTTCTTACTAGATGACCACTGATAAAATTGATGTGTTTATACTGGTTTGACTTTCATATGTCCTCTCTCAATCAGAACCCTAGAGGGTAAAAACTGTATTTAGCAGCTTTATGGTTACATCTTCTTCAGTAAATTTTAATCACATTTGTCTCCTTTGGCCCTATACTTACCATGTAGTAGTATTAAATAAGCATGAGTGGTTGGTGTAAATAGATTCTGGTTTTTCATCGTAAGGAATCCTGTAGCTCTGATGTATTTAAACATTTAATCTGTCAGTTACATTATGCAAGGATGAAATATTTTAATTATAGTACAGGCTTTGGGGTCAGGCTTCTCTGGTTTATTATGCTATATTATATATAAATTTACTTTGTTTACTTACCTTGCAGAAAATTTTTGTAAGGAGTAAATAAAATAACACATGTAATGTTTTTAAGTATTATATTAGGTGCAGAGTAACTGGTGTATAGTTTGGGGAATGTCAAACTCTCTGCTCAATAATTTACTTGTCATTTTTCTAAATTCTCAATTCTTTGGTACAAATTTTATTATCATTGTCATTTTACAGGTGATAAATTTGACAAAAAGAAAAATTAAGTAATTTCCCTAAGACCTACGCCAGGAAAGTTACTTCCAGAGCCCTTAATCATTGCCCTGTACAATGCTTAATAAATATTCACTCTTTTACATTTTGCTTAGGTTTAGGTTCTGTGTTTCATTCTGGTGATACAAAGATGAGTTAAAATAATTGCTGATATTCTAGTAGAGAAAAAGAAGTTATAAAAAGATGAATGTTTTATGACGTTTTTGCATCCATTCTTGGCACTTAAATCTGATATTGGCAGAAAACATACTATTCCCCAAAGATACATTATATTCCACATTTATTCACATGCAATTCTAAGTAATCATATCACATTATAATTACAAGTTAAATTACAGGCATGACATATTGTGTTTATTTCATCATCAAAATAGATGCATATGTTTATCACAAGGAGACTGTTTTACTTACTTTGAACTATGTCCCCATAGATAAAGTGAAATGGGTCACAATTTGAGAAGTAAAGAAAAAAGAATTGCTATTGAGAGAATTTTTAAATGCATGCTCACACAGCTTTGTAACACTATAAAACTGACCAACTCCTTAACTTGCATGCTATTTCTTATTCTCAGAAAACTTTTTATAGAGAAGTATTAAAATGTGAAATTAAACTCACAGAATTTACTTACTGATAGTTGTGTAAAAGTAGTTCTGCTAATAATTGAAGTGTTCTTATTAGGTTAATAAGAACACAATCAATTTTGCAAATCCAAGGATTAAGATACAAGCTGCTAATAATAACTATATTTTAAGAACAGATCCAGAGGCTAATAAAGATAAAACTATAGTGTTGATTCAGTCTACAGTTTGGTACACTGTATGTAGAGATTCTGCAAACTTGTATATAGGCAATAAGAAAAAAAGTCAAATATATTCAGTTATAGACTAGTAAATCAAATGTTATGGTGGGATATTTACCCAAAATGGGGGAAAAACAGGTAAAATGGTTATTATTAAGTGCACAGTACCTTCAGATGTTGAATGTAATACATTAAAACAAGTATAAAATCCTTATCTGCATTATGTGTAAATTAAAGGTATTTATTCTACTGTCAAAAGAGGATTTTTAAAAAGTCTTAAGTATATTTATTTCTGGAAGATGTATTACAAAATAGAGGTAAACACTATTTGTACAGAAATACTTAGCTGTGCACTAGGCCACTTAGGATTTTTACGCAAAACCAAATACTTTCAGTGATGAGACCATAAAAACCCATGGCTGAGTTTTTAAATGGAATAAGCAAGGAAACATTCATCTTATTTTCAGTTGTTGTTTTTTTGTGTGAAGGTGGTTAATGGATTTAAAATGCAAAAAGGTAACTCATAATATGACTTGTTAAGGGCAAGATCTGAAGTATTAGATACTAAACTTTCTCTACAATATTTTCCTAAACAACATAGCTTACACCTTTCTCATCTTTCTTTTAGACTATTCAGTACCCATTTTAATAATTTCATATAACAAATACAAGTATATGCTTTCCTTAAGAAATATGTTACCTATATGTCCACAGAAGAAAACACTTAAAATGTAAATTTATTAATAGATTTAAACATTAATGAAGTGTATCGCCTCCATCCAATGAAGGAATTGTATTTACTAAAGCTGTTAGAACATATACAGTGTTTCCTCATTTATAAGCATCTAAGCAGATGTGTGTGTTTCAACCATGATTCAAGGTTAAGTTCAAGGAACCAAAGGGTCTGGAGCATGTAGCCATACAACTGAAAATTCTGCATATCTCCTTTTGCAATTATTATTTACTGATCCTTCCTAGATTAAAAGTATTCTGTGTGCCACTGAAAAAGTAGCAATGAATAAAGCAGATAGTGTGCCTGTGCTCAAAACTCATGGGGGCTCTCCTTAAAAATGTCAATGTCACATTAACTCTGAAGTTCTCTGTGAATATCTGCATTCAGCAACCTCATTAAGAAGTCAGATTGGTATACACTGAGAGAAAGGGAAAACTCTTATCAGTAGCCTTGGTTTCGTTTGTTTACGGAAAAGCTTAGGTAGCCTTGTAAACCAGCAAGCTTAAAAATTCCAGACCTCCTGAAAATGATATTTCTCAACCAAGCAAAATAAATTAGGTATGTATCATAGTAAAAGTCAATCAATGCCAATAAATCACTAATACAGTGTAAACAGAGATACAGAAAAATAACCTCATGCCTACACTATTGTAGATTTGGTAAAACATATATGTAGCAAAAGGTTTAAGGCAAATGATTAAATGATTTATTTATTTTTTCTGAGCAACACTTTGTTTTTGACCAAAAGTATCTGAATTTAAAATAAAGTAAGGATTTTCAGATGTTCCTATACTAGCTTCAAGGTATTTCAGAAGAGATAAAGATTCATCAACATCAAAGTCACTGGTGAAGTTTGAAAGGATAAGTTTCAATGTATTTTTCAAAAATCAGAATTTTGTTACAATGATTTAGTTAGCAATGAAATAACAGCATATATATGTAGTTTTTATTCTGGGGCAAGATTAACTCATTTCAGTGGCATAGCTTTTTGTAGTCTCAGTTGTTTCAGGGAGCCTTTAGTGAGATCTCTAAACACCAGATGGCTGAAACTGCCCTGTCTCCCAAAACAATGAGAACTGTAGAATGCCCACTTGGCTCACAGCCCTCTGGTATCTGCCAGGCTTCACAGTGTCTCACTCTGTGCATCACAGCTATGCATTTTGCCAAACACTTAAGATTTCTATACAGATTTCTGTCACTGTTCTGTTTGCTCTCTTCCCTCTAGAACCTTGATTTGCAAATTTTAGCCATCTCCAAACTCCCAAACTTAGGCATAATGTTTCTTCTGCCAGTGAGACTGCTGATCTCTGCTAGGATTTCACTTCCTTGTGCAGCTCTATGAAACAGGAGCTGAGGCAGAAAGTCAGGGTGTGTGTCTCAGTTAATGACTTCACTTTATCAAATGGGTCACAGAACTTGAATGTTCATTGTCTGAGGCCTGAAGACTGTGTTTTACATAATGTGATTAGTGTTATCTTCGTTTCTGATGCTAAAGCAAGCCCTAATACCCATTTTTCCATCATGACTGGAACCAGAACTTCCCAAGACATTAAACTGTAAAAAAAAGATATTTACTTAGTATTTCTAGCTTCCAAGCTTCATGCTTTTATTCTTGCAATGCTTTACATTATTCATCTTTGTTTATACCAAATGATATCACCCATCTTTAAGAAAATTCTCATAGCCCTAGCTGATGTGGCTCAGTTTGTTGGAGCACTGTCCCATACACCAAAAGGTGGCAGGTTTGATTCCTGATTGGGGCACATACCCAGGTTGCAAGTTTGATCCCCAGTTGGGGTGTGTGTAGGAGGCAACAGATCAATGTTTCTCTCTCACATCCTCCATGTCCCCCCTTCTCTCTCTTTTCTCTTTGTCTCTCCCTTACTCTCTCTAAAATCAATAAAAAATTAAAAAATAAAATAAAATGTTCATATCTCTAACTCCTTTGATGTGTTCTATGATTAAGCTATTCTATAGGTGAATTCTTATATCTGTCATTTTCTATATAACCTATTTCAAAGTAATCTCTACTGTTTATTGATATGACATACTATTTACTAAATTAAATTACATTCCTTTGGATTTCTTAATTATGCTTAGGTGGTTAAGTTATATTTTATGTGAAGAAATTAAGTTTTATATTCATCTATTTCCTTTCAGTAGCCACAGAGATAATATTCATATATTAGCTAACCAAAATATTTAGTAATTAACTTGAATTTCAATAAATTTTTACACTGTTTTCTTATCTATGTAAAAAATAAATAACTACATATTTAAAATTAATGACCATTAGTTTTATAATTACCTAGTGTTTTTATTTCTCTAATATTATTAGATACCCACTAGATAACCAAATATTTTTAATTTTATAATATTAACAATGAAAATTCCTTGGACTAATTAATATACTTATTTTTTAAGATACAGAAATAGACACTAAGGAAGGTTGAATGTTGTCAATATCCACATAGCTACTTGAGAGACCTATAGTTAGCACACTAGTTTTCTAATTTCTAATTGAATGTTCTTTATACCAAATAGTCTATGTGAGACCTTTATAAATGATTTATGAAGAAATAGAATATTTTTAAAACCTAGTTCAGAGAAAGTACATAAATCATTTTAAGTATTTGTAGATTTAGAACAGAAAATCATTTACTGGATTTATTTATGAATAATTTTATAACAATTTATTGAACAGTTTAAACTTTGGGCTAGATACAAAAACAAAAATATTTTTATTTTTCCCAACTCATCCTCCCTCTGCTATGAGTATTTTTGCTTTCTTATTGGCTAAAAGAATCTTATCAATAGTGAGGAAAATAAATTTTCAGGTGTTGTTGGTTATGTCAAAAATCCTCAGTTGATTCTAGTTATAACCTCTAATCTCATACATTTTAAACATGGTCCCCTCTCCCCAACACTGACAACTGGTGTGAGTAAGGAAAGTGGTTTTTTATTTTATTCTTTCTCTGCTTTTCTCAGCTTTGAGAAATGTGGGAAGGAGAGAGGGGAGGGGGAGTACATTGTCCGTTTCTGGGGCATGCGCCTCTCCCCCCTTCATTGCCAAGGTTAGCTGGGCTCAGACACAAAAGTGAAGAGAGCCAATTGGTTTCCTAATACTTTCTCTGTTCTTTCTCTGTTGATTGTGATGTTTCTGTCTTTCTTTCCTTTGTGCAGAAGACAAGAAATGCGAATTGTTTTAAGAGAAGTATGTGAGTGACTTGGGAGTTTCCTAGTAGAGCATTTAAAATCATGTTCTTTCGTTGATATGCAGATTCTGACTCTGTCATATCTGTCCCTACCTCAGCTTCACCTTCACATCCCACCTAAGATTCTTACTCTCTTCTTGAGTGGGCATCAGCAAGATGAAAAATGGCACAACCTTAGGAACATTATGAGGCTGCAATAATAAAACTGAGCAAGAGTACCCAGAACACAGAAGAATGTCCCTATAAAGCAATTCATTTCAGAAATTTAAAAAAATCAGAATTTTCAGTAATAGTAACAATTAAATGCAAAATTGCTGCCATGGTCTAAAAATACAAATTCCTTGATTTCTGGGGGAAAAAAATCTTTCCACAAGAAAAGTGTTGTTCTTTTTTTAGCCCTTTTAATTAACTTTTAATTGAAAATAAAATAATCATTTAATAATTTATGTTTAGTCATTAAAAACTGTCATCATCATCATAACTTATTTTTCTTCAGTGACCAATTATAACTCCATATTTGCGGAAGGATTTTGTAGGGAGAAAATGAAGCTGAACCTCTGTGTCATCATAGTCTCTGTGCAGCTCTTTAGTCTTTATTTATATAAGTAAGCAGAGCAGATCTTTCTGACTACTCAGACTGTATTTCTTTTTCTTGATGTTTAAAACTTAACTGCATTATTACTACTCAATATTAGTGACTAAATCATGTATTTCTTTGTTTCCCATAATATCTGCCATGTAGGGACACCATTGTGGATCTCTATTAATTACTCTTTCATCTGAATATGATAATCTGCCAAAAGAAATCCTTTTGTGATTTTACACTATATTGTAATCATGGATAGAACTTATATACTTAGGCAAACCAATATTGAGGTGAAGGAAATGAGGTAGTTTTGTTCTAAAACCATCATTGTTTATCTCAGAAGACCGAAGAAGGATCTCTTGAGTTGATTAAAACATATTTAGTTTCTAAGTTGAATTTTTTTTTTTTTTAGAAAACCACCTGGCTTTTGTTATATCTATAGTATATCAATTTATGTCTGTCTACCTCTTGATACCAATCAACCAATCATCCACACATCTTTCATCCATATAATCAAAGCAGATCTTCCCCTGGTGCTGAGGTAGATGGAGAGATGACCCACTCAGAATCTGTATATCAAGGAAACACTTTAAATCCGGTAAAAAATCTTCCAGCACATTCTTTCTTATTTGCCACAATCAGGATTCCCACTGCAGAATGCCAAACTGTGAATTTTACACTTGGCTGAGAACAAACTACGCTGAGATTTTGGAAATAAAGAAAATCTGAGCAACATTAACCAGTAAAGTATCCTATGTATTACAAGCAGGGAATACCGAGGTCCAGTCCTTGGTTTATTTTGACTGAGAGTCACAATCTTTGGAAATTGATATAGCTTCTGTGCTAAGTACAAAAGGATGGTGCACATGTGAAATGAGGAAATGTTGCACTTCCTTCCACGTATACTATGAACTTTCTTGAGTTATGAGAGTTAGAGAGCTTGAATTTCACCATGTATTTTTCAATTCAATGTTGAAGCCATTTTGCTCTGGAAGAATGTCTTAAGACATATTTTAAACTGTATTTACTAAGGAACCAAGTATCTTGCTTTTGTTATTAAAGAAAATTTCTGTTACTTTAATGATGAAAAAACTTTGCTCTGGTATTATCCAAATGCACTTAGTATGCAAAGATATTCAGAAAGCCTGCTAGCAGTACAGATTATCATAAATTAGTAGATTTGAAAGAAGAAACACATTGATTTGATACTTGCAAAAATGCAATAGATTTATAGAAACTGAGCAATTTGACACTTATGATTATATGTTCTATGAGTCTTGTAATTCCAAACAGATATTCTATTGGTATCATATAGCAAGTATACATAATTATCTTTTCTATTGTGATGTTTTTTGGCTTTTCAATAGTATTAAAATGCTATAGATTCCTTTTTGTGGTAGTAACAAAACAACAACCAGTACAAATATGATAGAATATTTTAATTTGCATGCACTGCAGGATAAATCACAAACCAACATTTTTGTTTTTTTCTGTTACTACATGAGAAGTATAAGTCACTAGCGCCTAAATAAGTAATAGATTGGAAGATTACAAACAGGAAAATGTGGAAAGCAGAATTATGATTCATTTCTTTTACTAAGCTTACAATAAATTACAAAGTTGAAACACCCTGAATAAAGGATAAAAAAACTGTGTTCTGTTAATAACTAGTTTTGTGATCTCTAAAAAGTAAATCATATTTCTTAAAGCTCAGTTTATTCAAGTGTAAAATGATAGCTTAAGGTTTAAAGAAATGAACACGCCTGGTACTTTTAGAGATAAAATGTAATGTATACTAATTTCATGAAGTATAGGCAATGCAACCACCATCAAACCTTAACTTTTGTTCTCCTTCATTTCCCTGTCCCTCCATCACATATGTTTGTTCTCTCTTCTCCTAGTATGATCCAATATATATCAACAAAAACTTTTTCATAATCCTCAGACAGGAACAATTTGATCTCATGTTTTTTCATCTACCCACACTATTGAGCAGAATTTAATTTATTTTTTTCATATGATAAATTAAAGTTGTAAAAATGTATTGTAAATTTTAATCTCAATATAAATTACAAATATTTAAGTAAAAATATATTAAAACAAAAGGATTTTATTTTCGTTTTCATGGGTCATGTTTTTTATCAAAGGTCTATTCATTTCAGAAATTATTTTTGGATACATTTTCTATTTCTGCTATTATTTAGAAATTTAAACATGACTGTTTTATAGCAAAATGTATATGAGACACCTTGAAGTAGACAACACTACATCATAGAAATAATTTGTTAAACATGAAGGATTATGAAAGATGAGTGAGAAGAATTATTAATCATCGAAGTCAGTAAACAATACAGAGGAATCAGAATATGATTTTTTATAATATAAACATATAAAGATAATATTTTAATAATAAGTTACTGCCTTTCTGTGTGGTTCTTTGTTTACCAGGAATCAAAACTCACCCAAATGAGCTTCAGACAAATAGAAAATGTATTGAATGATTACCGAAGGGTCATGAAGAATCCAAGAGCTATAGTTCAGCTTGGCTTTATGATGTAGTCAGTCAAGGGACTGGTAAACATCAGGAACTAAAATCAGCATTCTCTCACTTCTGTTTCTCTTTCTCTGAGTCCACTTGACTTGTCCTCAAGGCATCTCTTTATTGATCTGCCTCTGTCCTGGCTCTGTAATGGTCCCACCCTGCATTGTCTCTTAAAGTTCATGTGATTGATGGTAGCTTTTTTGTTCTTTTTCTTAACTGTGGGGGCACCTGTTTCTGTTTGGTCTGTTTTGAGTTAAACACACATCCCCAGGTTAAACTTTTGGTAGACAATTGTGTTAAGTTGCTCAAGGCTTACTCAGCAAGATTATGAAAAAGGGTCTTAGAGAAAAGGTGCTGTGGGAGATAAAATGATAATGAACTTTGCTAGCTAAAGGAAAAAAAAATAGAAATTTCCTGAAAGTAGGGACTATGTGTCTAGTGATATAATATTCTTTTTCACCTTATTAAGATGTATGAAACAGGTATATATCTGATACACTGATTGGTATTAAACCACTACCTGAGTTCTATAGATAATGACTGATATAATTTATGTTAAGCTGAATTGAACTGAACTGAATTACCTTAAACTAGAAAGTTTTGTTTTGTTTTGCTTGTTTCATTTTTTTATTTTAATCAGTGAGAACTCAGTTCTGAAATGTCACCTGGTTTATGAGTTCTGACTCAAATCTTGCCCAAATGGTGGCTAAAATACATATGAAGATGAAAACAGATGAACTTGTACACAAACACTGAAAATTAAATCTAGTAATCAATTTATTGTCAAAATCTGGAAGACATTTTTATTACTTAACAGCATTAATCACTTGGATTGGTATATGCTGTGGTTTACTCTATCACAACATACAGGGTGGCTAGGAAACACAAGTATTAATTCTCAATCCATATGATATCAATAATTAAGAGCTATAAAGATAGTGCTGTTCTTTCTCTTCATGAATTCTACATTTTGTCACTCAAAAAGTTTCCCCAATTACTCTTTTTATTTTCTACATATTCCAAGTAGCCATGTGGCAGAAGCACAAATTTCGATTTCAAGATAGATAGATACCACATAGAGCATTTATAGAGACAGAGAGAATCCTATTTCAAGGGCAGATTTCATATTGTAGCTTTTTATTTCCATGATATCTTTAGAATTTACACAGGTCAAGTAGTCACAGAACACACAAATCTCTTCTTGGCCCAACATATGATATTTTGTTCTTGAGCCAATGTTCTAACCACTGAGCCAAACCAGCTAGGGCTTGGATTTTTTTTTCCTTTTCTTTCTTCTTGGTATTATCTGCTTTCTTGTTGACATTATAGCTTTTTGATAGTTATATATATATATATGTGTGTGTATGTGTATATGTATATATTCTTTGAGTGCAGGATTTATTGAACCAATAAATTAAAAAAAAAATAAAGCCAACCCAAGTTGCTTGCTTTTGAATTGAACCCATAATTTCTGAAGTTTACCCATACTGATAAATTCAAGCTGAAGTAAAATTATATTCTCCCCTCACTGGTTTTAATACCTTCAAAAATATTCTCCATACATAGCAGCCAAGATTTAATGAAAATATATTAACACATTTTTATGTTTATTATTATTTATATAAAAACATGCTTTGCAAATGGCTTATGGATCATGTAAACATTTGATTCTAATTATAGGTCTGGAAGCAGCGAGCATGATGGGCATGCTGTTCCCTTTTAGAGAAACTACTTTTGACAATATCATTATTGGCTTTTCAGGCAGGGCAGGGACAATCTCATCAGGCAGGTGATCAAACTAATTCAATGACCTGGAAGGCTTAGTGAATTTTTGGAGTTTAGATAGAGACAGAGTCAACAGATTAATTTTAATATAATTCTACTTTTCAGAATTCCACACTCTTAATCATTGACCCAAATTTCAATTAGTGGATTTGGTAGGCATCAAATATAACCTAAGTTGTAATTCAATAACTACAGAACAGACTCTGTGTCTAAATTTTAGTAACTTGTGAAGAAGAGAGTTTTTTAAAGCCTTCAAAAAAATTCCCTGTTTTCTTGGTCATGCATTTAGGCCAGACCTTAAAACCTCTTGCTTGTTATTTTTTATAAATCTTGTTACTGTAGTTGAAATAACCAAACCCATCTTTGATATCTTTCTATACCCCATGACTTCCATAAACATGTAACATAGTAGATGCTTTGTCAAAACTAGTTCTTTAATAGGCAATTTAATGTAGGTGACCATAGGGATAATGTGAATTGTCACTTTGTGCCAGTATCCCACTCTCTAATGGTAACAAAGCTTCTGCCCAGCAAATGAAACAAGCAACTGAATGAAAAGTGACCTACAGGAGAGAAGACAGTATTTGCATACCATATATCTCAGGGGTTTTCTATCTTTTTAATTTCATGACACACATAAACTAATCACTAAAATTATGCGACACACTAAAAAAATGTATGTTTTGCCAATCTGACAAAAAAATAGGTGTAATTTTGATTCATTTGAACTGGACAGCTACTGTTCTGTTGGTTGTAATCTTTTAATTTGACAATCTAAGGGAAAAGAGGTCAGTGCCCCTGACTAATAGTCAGGCATTGCAAGTTTTAAAAATTCTTGTGGCACACTGTTTGAAAATGGCTGATAAAGGGTTAGTATCCAAAATATATTTAAAAACTCATACAACTAAATAGAAAAAACACACACAAATAACCTGATTACAAAATGAACAAAGGACTTGAATAGACATTTCTCCAAAGAAGATATACAAAGTAGCCAACAGGTATATAAAAAGAGGTTCAACATTACTAATGATCAGGGAATGTAAATCGAAACAATGATGAGATGTCACTTCATACCTGTCACAATGGCTATTATAAAAAAGACAAACTATAACAAGAGTTGGCTCCTTTGTGGAGAAAATAAAAACAATTGTACATTGTTGGGAATGTAAATTGGTGCAGCTGCTATAGAACACATTATGGAGGTTCCTCAAAAAACTAAAAAAAGAGCTACTTTATGATTCTGCAATCCACTTTTGAGTATAAATCCAAAAGAATTAAAATCAGCATCTCTAAGCAATATGTACACCCCTGTGTTCATTGCAGCATTATTCACAATATCCAATATCAATGAATGAATGGATAAAGAAAATGTGAGAAACAATGGAGTATTATAAGCCTTAAGAAGGAAAAAAACCTTGCCATATGCAACAACCTGGATGGACCTGTAGAACATTATTCTAAGCGAAATAAGCTAGTAAAGACAAATACTGTATGATTCAACTTATATGAGGTAACTAAAACAGTCAGCCTCATAAACAGAGAGTGGCGTGGTGGTTGCTAGGGCTAGGGGAAAGGGGAAATGTGCAAAGGCTATAGTGTTTCAGTTCTAGAGATCTGCTGAACAAAGTAGTGTCTATAAGTAGCAATTTAGTAGAGTACATTTAAAAATTATCCAGTGTAAAACTCATGTTGAGTGTATTTACCATAAGAATAAAAACAAAAATTTAAAAAAAACCTACAAATAGGAAAACAAAGGGGCAGGAGGAAACTTTGGGAGGTTTTGGACATGTTTATTAACTTGATTGTGGTGATGGTATCATGGATGTATGCATATCGCCAAACTCATCAAACTATATACATAAAATATGTTCAGTAAGACATATTTTATATATAGATTTAAAAAAGCTTTTTTTAAAAGAGCCTTCAAACCAAATAGTGTAAACAGCCTGTCCCAGAATCCCATATCCTAATGATTTTACTGAATTTTAGATGCCAGTGACAGAATCTATTTTACATGATCGATGCAAAAAGAAATATGTCATGTTTGGTGAATACAAGTTTGTTGATAGAGCTGGAGGAAGCTCTAACTTAAATTTTTCAGAAAAAGCCCAGGATCCAAAAGCATGTTGCTTGATCGAGAACAGAAAACTTCCACCCTCACTGCAAGAATCTTATTGCAACCCTTGCTCATTGAAGAACCACCTTACCCCTGCTGTTGTAAGGTGCTGAGTCCTGCATCTAGATCCTCTACCCATGAGACAGTCTCAAACCAAAGTCTCTTGCAAGTGCAGTCAATAAGTAAAAATAAATTGCTCCAAAAGAGTCTGGGGAATAGAATTTTAGCTTTCCAATCACTGTGTGAGAAGGTGGTTCAAATTGATGATGGAGAAGCCATCCCATGGTCCCCATCAGACTCTATTTTAAATCTATTTCTGTGACTATTTGACTCATATATGCTTCACACTAGAAATAAGTCTCCAGAATTCAGAAGCTCTGTGTGTTTTTGCAATTACTTAGTGTAATGCCTTCCACATGTTTGATTCTCCAGAAATACATATTGAAAATATGCATATAAAATATATACATTAGTTTTTTGGGATAGGTTAAAATCTTTCAACATGCTAATTCTCATGATAAAATTATTATATTTTTATATATTTCTCATGTTTTCCAAGCTATATTCTATTTGCTTTTAGATAATATATCTTTTTATAGAGCACAAATTCTATTCATAGTCCTTTCTAGTTATTTTAGTGGATAATGAGGTTATGTAGTTAAAATTTCTGAAAGCAGTATTTTGAACATCTTTGATTATTAGAAATATGCCGGTTAAACAAAATATAATTTTGCCAAAAAATATAGAATGTAAATCTAATCTTGAGAAGGTATCTGAAAAAATATTTAGTTATATTCTGCAAAATAAAAAAGCAATTTGCTATACTCTGTACTATTCAAACATGTCAATGTCATGAAAAATAAAGGTGTGAAAAGAACCATTCCAGGTAAAAAAAGAGACTGAAGAGACATGAAAACTAAATACAATGCATTATACTCTTGAACTGAGGCAGGGAATGAGGGGAGCAAGTTCTTTAAAAATCATCATTGAGCAATTGATTAAATTTAATATTAGTTAATTATATAAATGACATTTAATAAATATGGACTTTGCTAAATTTGATAATTGCATTGTGGTTCCATAAGTGAATATTTTGTTGAAACAAATACTGAAGTATTTTGGAATTAAAGACATGTCTTAAGCTTATTCTCAAATGATGCACAAAATATTACATGTCTGTGTATATGTTTACCAATGTAATATAAACAAGTATGTACTTGTTTATTATATTTGTATATATCTGTGAGGCAATAATACATATGTATATGATTGTAGCAACAGAAGGGGAAGCTGTGTAGCTGAATTGCTATTCTTTACAGTGTAGGTGTCCATATACACACACAGAGAACATGATGCAAATGTGTTCAAATGCTAACATTTGGTAAATCTGTTTGAAGAGTATGTGGGAAATCTTCATACTATGTTTACAGTTTTATACAAAGTTTGAAATTATTAAAATGCATGGCTGGTGTCGCTCAGTTGGTTGTACCTCATCCCATGCACCAAAAGATCACCATTTCGATTCCTGGTCAGGACACATGCCCGGGTTGCAGGCTCATTCCCCTGTAGGGGGCTTGCGGCAGGCGGCACATGATGTTTTTCTTTCATTTTGATCTCTCTCTCTCCCTTCCCTTCTCTTTAAAATCAATAAAAACATACTTTAAAAAAATGCAAATTTTAAAATAAAGCCTATGTTTATATGTTGAACTGACAAGTAATTGTCTATCACTGTTATTTAAGGAAATACCTTTCAGGGAAGATTACTATGAAGGAGGATAGTGGTTTGGGGCCAAAAAAATGAAGGATGATTTGGAACTCCTATCAGTCTTAAGAGAGACACCAAATGGCAAAACAGGATTTTCACCAACCCGGATTTGGGACACTGTCAGTCTGACAGCACTGTTTTGCTCAAGTAAGGCTCTGAGCCTGAGTATATGAAAAGGTTGAATAAGAACAGGACATGACCTGCAGGAATAGCTGGCAGAAACTGTAGTGTACAACCTTAGACGGTGTGGCACAAATGGAGACGCCTGTGAAAGAGCATTAAGTAGGTACCATGCTGGTGAATAAGTCAGATCACAGGTGACAGGGTTTAAGCAAGACAAAGACATCAGAAAATCTCAAGAGGAAAAGAGAACAAGAGAAATATTCATAATTTATACATGAACCTGGGGACAAAAGAATGGCAGAATTTAGATTCAACAGTTTAGCTTACTTATTCCAATTCACTAAGTGCATTATCATCAGAATATTATTGAACCAGTGACAAAAATATGAATTTATAAATGTAATAATACATCTTAATAAATGAATTATAAATTTCATTGAAGTCAGACATTTTAAACCTAAGTATATTACACTGATAATCGGAATGCAAACTATATTATCTTAAAGTTAATATAAAAATATCTTGTCATATAGAAGGTACACTTTTAAGATTCATTTGTTCATATAGTGATAAAATAATCTGCACTATTTTTTCTTGTGTTTCTTAACAATTTAAAGAAAATTAAAATTATCTTATTTGTTTAGACATTTTTGTAATAAATGGAATATATGGTATGCCATAGAGATGACGAATATTAAAAACTAATGTGGTAATAATTATTATAAATGATGGTCAATTCAGTTTATGCACTGCATTTAATATGACACTCCAAATGTTGTTTTAAGGGACTGACCAATGGACTGGTTTGAGAAAGAGTGTGTTTTATATTTATTTGATGTACAAAAAGAATATAAAGCTGAGATGTGCCAAAGAAGAATAGAGGCATGTGGAAGGTGGTTATGAGAAAAATATAGAAAAGGTTTAGAAGCAATTACTACAAATTTAAGAACATGTTGTTTCCCAGGCCAAAATTTGCTTTGTTTTGTTTTCTAATGGGTGAGAGAGTTTTTTTGTCTTCTTTTACAACAGAACAGATTGATGGGATTTGTGTGAAATCCATCATCAACCATGTGCCATTTATCTTAAGGAAAATGCCCAGGTTGTATACATTACTGAATTTTTTATTCTGAGTATGCAATATTATACTCAAAAATTCTTAACAAAATTTGGTAAAAGTTAAATTGATTGGCTAACTTAGTAAATAATAAAACCAAGTTAATTGATGGGATATACAATTTACAAGGAAGAAGGGATAGGTTAATAAGATATTGAATTTCATTTTTGACATCTTTATTTGAAATACTTGTAAGACATGTAACTATAGTAATACATTAAAGATATAAGAAGACATGACATGTCTTGATTGTAGTAGGCTGGAATTAAGGCCAGTAATTAAGGTCAATAATATATAGTTTTCTTTCAAATATAACAATGAATAATATTTTTCAGAAAGACACAAAAAGTATAGGTAGTATTAAAAATTGAAAAACTCATCTTGAATATGTCTTAGCACGACAGCTAGCAAGCTATTCATAAATTTAGTAATAAAGAATTTACAGAAGATGTAGGAACAGAGGGAAAGTAAACCAAAATGAGGTAATCCAACTACAATTAATTTATCAATGAAATAACTCTGGCTTGGTGATATACATAAATTTTTTAATAGTCACATACTGCATCCATGAGAAAAACACAGACCACTGAATGTCCTGCTTGAATAAATCAGTGTAGCTGCTACTCCCTTTGAGAGCTAAGGAGGGCAAAGAAAGGCTTGGTATAAGCATGGGGGTGCCATTATCACCATACTATAAACAATTTACTTTCCCAAAGAGGAAGCCAGTAGTGTTCTTACAGTTGTCTTCAATCTGGGAGAAGCACAGCCCCGGGGGTTAACGTGAGTCTATATTAGGCTAACTCTGGTACAAAAAGTTTTTAAAAGATTAGTTACTAAATTTCCAGAGTTCTCCTTCTTGGCTTAAATATTTCTGTTGTCAGCATCCTCCCTTTCCATTTCCTCTTTCAAAATCTCTTTAACCATATAAAAATGCATGCATACTTTTTAATCTCCATCAATCTCACTATGGTGGTATGTCCTAATATTGGTGTTCAGAATGCAGTTGACAAAAAGCTGGGTGGTGTTTCCTTTTGCAAGGCAAGTTATTTTTGTTGCTGGTTCACAGAACCACACCAAGACACATCATAATTAAAATGCAAAAGGTTAAAGACTAAGAAAGAGCCTAAAAAAAAAAAGCAGTTAGTTATCTACAAGGAAGCTCCCATAAGACTGTCAGCTGATTACTCAACAGAAACTTTGCAGGCCAGAATGGATGATTGGCAAGAAATACTCAAAGTGATGAAAAACAAAGACCTATGACCAAGACTACTCTACCTAGCAAAGCTATCATTTAGAACAGAAGGACAGATAAAGAGTGTCCCAGACAAGAAAAAGCTAAAGGAGTTCAATCATACCAGCATTACAAGAAATGTTAAAAGATCTTTAAGAAGGAGAAAAAAAATAAAAAAATATGAATAATAAAATGGTAATAAACATACCTATCAAAAATTACTTTAAATGAATTAAATGGTCCAATCAAAACACATATGGAGGCTGAATGGATAGCAAAACAAGACCCTTACATAGTCTGTCTACAGGAGACTCACTTCAGATTGAAAGACACATAGACTGAAATTAAATGGATAGAAAAAGATACTTCATGAAAATGGAAACAAACAAAAGCTGCAGTCGCTATACTTATACCACACAAAATAGATTTTAAAACAAAGGTTATATAACAAGAGTCAAAGAAGGATCCAACTATTCCCCTTTTAGGTATTTTTCAGAAGAAACCCAAAACTGAATTCAAAAGACATATATATCCATATGTTCATTGCAACATAATTTACAATAGTCAAGATATGGAGCAAGTGTCCATCAACAGATTAATGGATAAAGAAGTGGTGCGTATATACAGTGGACTATCACTCAGCCTTAAAGAAAATGAAATCTTGCCATTCGCAACAACATGGATGGACCTAGAGGGTATTGTACTGAGTGAAATAAGTCAGACAGAGGATGGCAAATGCCATATGACTTCACTGACATGGAATCAAAAAACAAAATAAACAAATAAGCAGAAAAGAAACATACTCATAGACACAGAGAACGTTTGGAAGAGGGATTAGGGGGTGGGGGATAAAGGTGAAGGGATTAAGAAGTACAAAGTGGCAATTACAGAATAATCATGGGATGTAAAGTGCAACATAGGGGAGATAGTCAATAATATTGAAATAAATACGTATGATGTCAGATGGGTACCAATTTATCGGGATGATCACTTAGTAAGTTACATAATGTCTAATCACTGGGTTGTACACCTGAAGCTAATATAACAGTGTAAGTCAACTGTAACAAGAAATTAAAAAAAATATATTTAAAGCCAAAAAAAACCACAATTAGTATGAAGAATTTAGATGTTTCTATGCAGGATTGTTTATTATAATGATAATATTCTAAACAATTTATGGGCCTTGCAATTAAAATGCTTTTAAAATTATGATGCTCCTATAAAATAAAAGCCTAGAGAGTTATTTAAAATATTTGTGTATAAGAAAAAATCAGTTATTAGATATTTTATATCATTATTATTATTGACATTTCATTTACTGAAAACCATATATTGCAATTTATGTAAATATTAGCTATATTTATATATGTGCATATGTCTTTTTACAAATGCATTTGTTATCATACATCTTATGGAACTACTCTTCTTAGTTCTATGAGATTTTAGTTTTTCTCTTGTGTTTTCAAGAGAGACAATTTTATTTTCAAATAATAATAATAAATATGTTTTAAAAATAGTTTTCTTTTCATGTATATTTTTATGTCATTTGATTGGTGAATATTGTTTTTAAATATATTAAAAAAATATCAAGACTAATGTATCTTAGTGCTGATTTTGATGGGACTATATTGTTTCACAGTTAAACATTATATTAAATGTTTACTTGAGAACCACTTTCTATTTAGCTCCTCTTTACTAAATCAGTTTTCAATGATGAACAACTTACTGTCTAATTCTTTTATTTCAAAGTACATTTTCACATTATCTTTACTATCATTAAGTTTTTCTGTCTTCATTATCATGTGTCTGAGTTTCTACCTCAGGGAATAATTTGGTAAACTTGATTATAATTTCTTTTAATAGATTAATTTAAAATAAATCTATTTTCTCTGCTAATTCAGTGCCATTCCCTTTGAAAATCTGTAATATATGTTTTCATAAGTCTCACTAGTTGTTGCTGCTGCTGCTAACTTATTCATGAGAAATACCAATAGTATTGCCTTTCTGCTCGTTGTGACCACTCTTAGGGAGGAAGGGCCCATCTCATTATGCAGACTACCTCCTTGCACTATTTGCCTGTACTCCCTCTGCCCTCATTCCAAGTTTGGTATTATTAATGAGACCTTGATAAGATGTTTTCCACACACCCACTCTGCTATTTAATGAGAGTCGGAATTTTAAGATACCTCATTAGTCTTTTTCTAACATGTCCAGTTCAGTATACAATATGCCTGGCATCCTTAGCTGGCTGTTTCTTGTTAAGAATGGCATCTTTCCTGCTTTTCAGCACTAATTCACTTTTGCCCTTGTCTTATGTTTGTCATTTCACAAGGAATATACAGATGGGTGTGTAAAATACTGAGCTTACATTGTTCTTATACTCTAAAAAGAAATATATTTTAATAATAAAAAAGCATGATAAATAAATAGTTTTGTGCCTGATATTTAAACTAGTATATTCCCATGAAAGTTATGATTAATGTGTTTGTCTTGGGAAAGTAATTACTGTCTTTCAATGTTTTTACTTAGTATTTTCCACAAAGTCATTTGGGGCATCTCATGGTTTTGAGTGTTTTGTCAATGTGACATTCCAGTGCATCCAAGGACAGCTATGGCTTCCCAGAGAGTCCTGGACAAAATAAGCAGGCTTATTATTTTTGTAATGCAAGTGGATTCCATCAATAGGAGCTCACAAATTCTTGCTAGTCACCAATTTTAAAGAACATTATCTCACACAAAAAAACCTAAACTTATAATATAAAAAAAAGGACAAGGACTTTTATTTTAAAAGTTTAGAATAAGGCACTAAATGGATTCTTGATTTTCTTAGAAAGGAAAAACATCTCTTCCAGTTAGATCTTTTTGTACTAACACTTGACTTCTGAAAAAAATAATGCAATGTATCTACAATACAGAGTTCCTTCTCCTATCTTTACTAATCATTAAGGAAAATATGCTCCATTTTCACCTTCTCATCAGAAGGAAACTTTCACTATAAATCTAAACAACAAAAATACAGCATGACACTAGAAGGATGTCTATCTACCTCGAGGTGCTGGGAGGGAGGGCACTTTTCAAACTGAAGATTTATTTGCCACTTTCAGGGAAATAAAAAATGCTCTGAGTGTCCTTTTTGTACTGGCTGTTTTTTTAAGTAACTTTAATTCAAAATAATCAATATGCCAAAGAAGCATATTTTGAGGTGGCCTGTCCTGAACCTCATCACTTCCCTTTTCTGAATCTTCCCTGGAAGTTTCAAACATTAAAGTTTGAGTTGGTAGATTGCTCCATTATTTCATTGAATTAATCTTTTAGTCTTGAAAGTAGGACAGTTTAGTGAAACAGTTCTGCCTCATTTCAGGAGGCAGTGATGTAGGTGGGCTCCCAAAGTTAGACCTATAGTGCAAGAAATCAGGTATTTATAAAAGGCATTTCTATGGAAACAGAACAAAAACAATGGTTCATGATTACAGCAAATTATAAATCAGATTTTGAGTTCTAAGGGTAGCCTGACAAGAATTTTAGATGTTAGGCTCAAAGCATCCTTTATAATTTGAATGTCTTTCATGATGTCATCAGGTGTTCAGTGGCCCACATAGCAACAGGAATAAAGATTGCCTAAGCTTGAGTTATTTTGGTGATTTCTTTGAAGTTTATATCAAGTTAAAAAGGACAGTTTTAGTCCTCAAAATTTTCAAGTCAGAAGGGTGGAAAAAATGTTGGAAATTTTAGATTGGAGAGTAGAGTGACATTGGAGGAAACTAGAAGAATTTGGATCTAGTCCAGTTTAAAGGTACAATTAACAGAACTAGACCTAGAATCCAATATTCACAAGTATGCATTATATTTTCTATGTAAACATTTTTTACTCTAAAGTCATCCTAATTTCCACCAAAGATAGAAAAATTACGACTAGTTTAGTTGCAAAACAAATCTAATTTCAAATAACGTGTCTTACATATGTGTGTAAGTACAGCAAAAATAGTGATTGACCGACCATTTGGGCTGTTTTAATCTGTTTTGATGGAACTTAGATAAGGAATCTAAGATTGAACTTTTAAATTACCTGTCAAGGCCAGGAAATTAAGTCAAGAACTTGCTATAAACTCACCTGCAATACCTATATATTTGAATAAAATCTTCTCTGCTCAAAGTCCCCCAAATATTCTAAAGTTCCTGTGCCTTCTGAGAAGTGACCTTCTCTACTCACCTGCTAAGGCTACTGGGAAACCTGTAAGCAAGGATTCAGGCTATTTTTCCAAAAGGCTTTTTTGGCTCCATAAAAATCAATCTTAGTTCCTTAAAGCTGTCCCATCGTATTTGATACTATGTATATCATTCTCAAATATGATATTCCAGTCAAAGCCTTGGTAATATAACCAATGATTCTGATTGTGTCCTTTTACAAGGAGAACAGATTTTTATTGAACTTATGCAAATATCTATATTGCTATTAAAATAAGAATGCCCATTGAGTGTTTCTGAATTCTAGAAAGGTCAGATAAGGGAGAAAAGATAAGTGCTTCATCTTTATTCGCAAAGGTATACATTTTATCAAATTGTCCTGAGTTATAGATAACGTAAAAGAAAAGAGACAGAGGGTTTTTTAAACCTAGAAGAACAAATATTTTTAAAAATAAGCAATGTTTCAAATAAATGTAATTAAAATTATAAGTGTCTTCATTAGTTTATTTATTTCCATGTAATTAATTCTTGTTGATCTTGATTTTCTGTTAACAGTTTTATGAAGCTACCAGTTTCTCCATTAAAGTTCTATAAATTCTTACCCAGTTCAGTGGTAGTTTGAAAGCTTATCAGAAACCTATATTTAGAGTACATGCCATGAGTCTCCTCGAAGATGAAGTATATTTTTAAAAGCGTCAAAGTAAAACAATAATCCTATGGAAATGACAAAGGACTTAAAAAATGGCTATGGTTGAAGATCTGATGATAATTGTAATGCAAAAGACATGAAATTTTGCTTGTTTCTGTAGCATACCACATTTTGAGATAACTGGATTGTAACTAGTAACATTATACCAGAACATATTAGAACTCCAGGAATTTCAAATAATTTCTGAAATACTTGCATACCTATACAGACATACATAAAGAAGGCCATGTACTACTTATATGACAAAGTTTCCCATGAAATTTAACACATTAAATTTTATTTATTTATGGGAGAGTTAATAGTTGTGATTAAAACCAATCAAAAATAAGATAAAGTACAGAAAATTATTTTGATAAAAAAATATCTTGCCCTGGCCTGTGTAGCTCAGTGTTTAGAGCATTGGCCTACACATGGAAGGGTCACAGGTTCAATTTCCAGTCAAGGGCACATACCTGGGCTGCAGGTTACATCCCCAGCCCCAGACCAGGTGCATGTAGGAGGCAACCAATGAATGTGTCTCTCTCACACCAATGTTTCTCTCTTTCTCTTCCTTCCTCCCTTTTACTCTCTCTAAAAATCAATGGAGGAAATATCTTCAGGTGAGGATTAACAACAACAAAATAAAAAATAAAATATTTGCTTTCTTGACATGCTATCGTCATAATTAACAAGTTAATGTTAATAAAGGAAGGAAGCAAAGGGAGAGTCAGATATTGTTAAACATATTCAGCTGGGAAGCATCACCAGGAAGCTACAGCTTCAAATAGTATTGTTCTCCCAAGGGGATTAACACCTCTCCTTTTCCCATCTGGTACTAGATTATTGGGGGTGGGGGAGGCTATAGGCACATGCACAGTGAAGTTGAGGTGGTGCAAAGGAGGTGCTTGTCTGTCAGTCTAGCCTGAGGAACAATGATTGGCTAGGGGTGGACCCCATCAGAAGTGCATGAAATCTGGAAGGTTGGCTGATTAGTTTTAAGAAGTTCCAGGTTAAAATCCTAAATTCCCTCTCTCTTGCTCTTGTTTGTGCTTGCTCTCTCTTGCTCTGTGACTTGCACTTGCCCATGCACTTACCTGTTCTCTCTCCCTAGCCATGTGCGTTTGAGCAGAGCATGGCACATGGCCATGTGAACCACACAGGCAATGGACTGTAGCTGGGAACACAAGCTAAACTCACCAGATGCTGAGCTAGATTGGACTTTAATATGGCACAGAAATTCTGGGCAGTGGTCTTAATTTTGGTCTTGCTGAAGACAAGATTGAACTTCTTCCATGGCTAGACAGATAGAGATTGAATTTTGGAGGGGAACCCCCTTAATTTTACATAATCAATAAAGCTTTCCATGAAACCCCATCTTCTCTTGGGGACCTCAGGAAATTCTTTTCCTCGCAACACTCCAAAAACTCTCTTTCTACGAATAACAGGCAGATTACCCAAAGGCAAGAAAATCCTTCATAATCTACCAGAAACAGACCAGCAGTCCAAGAAAATTTTCCTTTTAGCAGATGGTAAAAAATTTAAGTTCTGTTTTTACATAAGTACATTACAGGTATTAAGCTCATTTTTGAAACTTAAAATAATTCAATTTGAGCCAAGTTAACCACACAAGGTAAGATTCCTTCTCTCTCTTCCCTCTCCCAAATTTGTAATTTGTACTTTTAAGAGACAGAAAAACAAATTTTAAGTTTTACCAGCTTACTTTATATATATATATATATATCAGAGAGAGGGAGATAGAGAGATAGAAACATCAATGATGAGAGAGTAGATCTCCTGGATCCTAGTTGGATGCTTAACCGCTGAGCCACACTTTGCTGGGCTACCAGCTTAAGTTTTATATTAAAAACTCATTCACTTAATTAAATTTATTTTAATCTTAGTCATTCTTAACTACACATAAAATTCCTTTCCAAAGATTTTTTCCCCACAAACCTTCAACAACTTTCTATTCATCTGTAAAAGTGCCTTTCCATTCTTTATGCTTTTTTTTAAACAAAAACACACATCCTCTCCCTCTTGTAAAAATAAAATGTTTCCATTATTATTTCCAGTAGCTTTAATTATATGTATTAATTAGAATTCTTAACCCTTAGAACTTATAAATGCTTTTTATAATTTCTAGAAACATGAGTTATGTCCATAGGATATTTCTCAGCATGGCATAATATATGTTTACTAATAGACCTAAATATCTTTAACTTCTCTGATGCAAAGATGGATACACCTATGTTCATTGATTAAAGTTTTAGTATTTTATTTGGAAATGATCTAGATATTCAGTGAATTTAACTCAATTTGTCATTTAACTCAATTTAGTAAAACTTTAAGGTTTCTAGTAACCATAAAGATTTTGGAAGCTATTTTTACGTACACATATTGTTATCAGTGAAAGCAGGGTTCTTGGAATACAGCTGGAATTAAGCATTTCTGGAGGCTCTATGGAAGGATGAGATGTGCTAGAGATCTCTATTTCCATGGAATTACACCCCTGGGTTTCCAAAGTCTCATTTCCCTTAGTCCATTCATAGAAGTGTAGCTAGGGGTTTAGTAGTGTTATCGGAGAAATGTGTTGATGGTCGTTCTCTAGTGGGAGTGGGAGTGGGAGTGGAGTCCTTACAATATCTTGAGAAAAGGAATTTCCTGAGACCGACACAGAGGATGAGTGAATTTTATTTGCTTGGAATTACATCTCTCAGTTTCCAAAGTCCCATTTCCTTAATACAGTCCTGAAAGATGTGTAGCTAGGGATTCAGTAGAGCTAGAAGCAAAGCCAATGTCCAAAGCTTCCTTTCCATAGTGGAACTGGGTCCAGTTTAGCATTAACTGGGTCCAGGCTAGTTGCAGTCCATTAGTCCACTGGGTGTGGAGTCCACATGGCTGTAGGCAGGGAAGCAGGAGGAAAAGAACCCTAAGAAGCCCAGACTCACATGAGTCCCAAGAGAGCCAATAGTATAAGAGAGCACGCTTCTTGGTTCAGAGAATTAAGTATCAAAATCTTGGCAAACTTCCAGTGGCTGCACCCATTCAGGCCAACCATCTCTGATCCCATGTGTATGACAGGGAATATCTTTTCTATGTCATCCTAAATTTATTGGGCATGAATCTATCTTCCCTTTGTCCAGTCCCCTTCCCCCAATGTTTTGTAGGGAACATACCTATAATGTCTCGCCTTCCCCTTGCTTCTTTCTTATTCTTAATAACTAGCTAATTATGCTGGTATCATTACCATAACATATAATTATTATTAAAAAGTTCATCTAAAAATGTTCTATCATATTTATACCTATTAAAATTACTTATTTCCAACAACCATGTTTAGATTACCAATGTAAACTTCATTAGACTACGGCAGCCTTCATCTTAAGTTATTTATTTATTTATTTTTTGGCTGACAAATTTTGCAACAGAGCTAATGCACTTATTTGACTAAACCCAAGTAGAATAAAAGTTGTTTATCTGCATTATATTGAAAGCTCATAACTCTGAAGACATGTCTGTTTTTATTTAACCAGTAAATTAAATTAGCTTTAATACCAAACTTTTTCCAGATCATAAAACCTGAAAAGCATTTGGGTTAGTTTTTATAATATTTTTGAAAAAAAACTATGTATACTAAATTTATATAAGTTCTTGTTTGTTTTCACCAACTTAGAGCCCTGTTATAAATTATTTTTAGTAATACCATCTGGAGGTAGAAAATATCACACATTTATAACACACACACACACACACGTATAGACAGATGCAGAGATTTTTTAGTTTTCATTTTGAAAAATTTTAGTCAAGAGATGGGTACAATAGTACAAAACTCACAAATTTATAAAAGACCAATTGGATCCAAATTTTGTTTTGGCAGCTATAATCAGTTACGTTTTCCTGCTGAAATGGCTAAAGCTCTTTGCTATTTGTGGAGAAGACTTTTCTTGTATTCTAATGCTAAAAAAAGGCCCTTTTCCCCCCTCAGTCTCAGGTGAGTGTGGGCTGTATTTACATTTCAAACATTTATATCTTCAAGGGACAGAGACAGAATGCAAGTTTTTCCTCAGAGTTTTAAAGTATATTTTACTATTTAAAACTTTCCTTCTTTTTCTTAAGCACAGGACAATATTGTTTCTAATATCCTGATCTTTATAATATCTGTAAGCATTTGATGAGAGGAATAGGTGAGTTTTGGGGATTGTTAAAATAAGTGGGCTTTCACTTGCTTCTAGAGTTGTATTTCTGGTTTTGTAGAGATTTTTTAAGACAAAGACAGTTGCTTCTATTAGCCATTGAATATTGGCCTTCAGCTGATCCATCTTCTGGTTATTTTCAGAACAGCCTTGGGACAGTTTTTTAAAAAGAAAATTTATATATTTTTTTGTCTTCAGTTTAATTTCCACTGTTTCATCTTGTTAGGGAGTTTCTAAGACTAGCTCTTATGCTCTTTGTATCATTTTAAAATTTGATCTTTCAATAGGTACTAATAAAATAGTTCTTTCAAAAAAATTTCCAATTTACAAAATGCATCATCTGGACATTGATGCATAGGATCTATAAATCTCATTACAGAGTCAAACCAATAAGCCTTTTTATGGCTTAAGCAGTAATGCAAAAGATGCCCTATAAGAGAGTGCAAAATATGCAGTCCCAACAATACCCAGAAAATTTACTCCCAATGTTAGCCTAAGAAAGCAAAGGCCTTTGTTGTGCAGACAATAAAAACAGTGTCTCAAGTCTCAAATAAGAACTTGTGATCCCTCCAGTCATAGACCTACTAATCTGTGACACTGAGCAGGCACTACTTTCTGGGACTTTTCCAGCACTAACAAAGAAACAAAGGTTGCAATGACCAAGCCCCCTTATGAGCTGGAACCCCTAATGACAAATTCTCCAAAGAGCTGGCATGGTGGAACAAAGAGAGTGCTGCCTGTGACTTTGTGTCTTGGAGCCCCAGTCTATTTGACTGATTGCCAGATGCACCCCAGTAAGTGCACCTTCCAAATGGTAGAAACCAGAATGTATCAGGGCTCATAAAACTAAGCTCTCAAGACATAAAACAAGACAAACTACACAACACACAGGGACAAAGCAACAACATCAAAATAGAAAAAGTGGCAATTGTGGATGACAAAGGAGTTCTATGGGAAGTAACCTCACAGGATGATTTGACCATAAATTCCTAACTGGGTAGGTCATGGTTGGTAATCACACCCCAGGCCTATAACTTCTTTATTGAAAAGTTTAAGCAAGCCCTGTTCATTGTTCCTGTGAATCTAGGTTAACACACATTTGCAATGTCAGAAGGAATACTCTTTTCCAGACACCTAGAAGGCGTAACCACCCTCAAGGGAGCATATAATCTTGTTAACTACCCAGTACCTTGCTTTCTCCCAACTTCATGTAATCTTTCTTACTTCTTTCTTTAATTCCAAATGTATAAAAGAAACTGCAAAACTGTCTTTCTCCAGAGCACTTGAGATCTGGCTTCCTCGCAATTGTCAGTTTTGCTCAAATAAATTATTATAAAAATTCTCTACAGGTTTGGACATTTCTTATGTTAACACCTTCTTTAAGAGGAAAAAAATCAATAAAATCAGAGTATGCATTTACCAAATTTACCAGAGTCACTGTGCCCAAGGAATTAGTTCCACAAATATTTTCTCTGGTTAATCTAAATTTAGAAAGAGAGAAAAGGACTCTCACTACTCTCATTTACATTGGACCCTACGGGTAGAGATCTGGAAGACTAACATGGTTCTCACCTTCTGCCAGTGCTTATCAGAGGTCCCAGGATTTCCCAGCTGTAGCAGCCTAGGGCAAATAGTGTCTTGCCAGAGAAACTAATCCTTCTGACTATGCCACTGTCAAGGGGAATTTTTGCTTCTTCTACCTTTCTAGGTTCTGAGTGGTCTAAGAATTAATTCGACATGAGACAAATTAACAAGAGAAAAACAAGTTTAATTTAGTATGTGTAAAGGTCTCATAGATATGGGACCTAAAGATATGACTAAAGCAGACAACTTTTATGCACTTTAGATAAAGAAACCATAAATTCAAAACGAAATGACAAGACAAAGAAACTTAGACTTGAATGCTTAATTAGTGAAGAATCTAAACAGAGTTTGTTTACACAGCCCTCTTCTTCCTGAATTCCCAGTCTCTGATGATAAGGATATCTCTCTACCTCCCTATGTAAGCAGGGCACCTTTCATCATATGATATTTATTTCCTGCTTTTAGAGAAACAAATGGCAGTCAGAGTGTCATTTTTGAACAGGTTTCCTAAGTAACTTTAATTCAAAATAATCAATAAGATGAAGTGACATATTTTGGGGTGGCTGGCCCGGGGCCCCATCAATACTTATAATCTCTTGAGTTTTCACTTGGCACTTAACTATTACTGGTAGAAATAACAGTAATGAGTGAAAATGTACTTCAAATCAATGTTTGCCCTCAGAGTGTAATTTATTACCTCAAAAAGACTACAGGGTACTTGGAGCCTGAAGCAGGCTGGTAGTGGTAGAGATAGCATCACATAGGTGATCTGAACATATTTTAAAGTTGAAACAAACTGTATTTGCTGATAAATTGGTTGTGAGTTGTGAATTAGTGTAACCAAACTCTTTTTTTAAAAAATATGTTTTTATTGATTATTTTATAGAGAAAAGGAGGGAGAGGGATAGAGAGAGAGAAACATCTATGAGAGAGGACCATCCATCAAATGCCTCCTGTGAGCACCCCACTGAGGATCAAGCCCAAACCCGGACATGTGTCCTGATGGGAAATCATACCATGATCTCTTGGTTCATGGGGAGAAGCTCAACCACTGAACCACACTGGCCAGGCAATCAAACTCGATTTGCCTTGGAATTTTTTCAGTTATAGCACAGGAAATATTGCATCTTGAGAATACCCTTAGCCAGGGAAACTGGGAGGTTAGGCATCATAGCCTTGTCAGATGGATTTCAAAGATTATGGCCCCAAAAACTTGGAAGGGCATAACATTAAGGAAAAGTATTTTTCTGATGTAAAACTATAAAAATGTTTTCCAATGCAGTTGTATCAAATTAAACTCATAAGCAGTGCCTAAGTGAGCCTATAGATTTGCATCTTCTCCAGCACTTGGCATTGGCAGGCCTTACAATTACAGGCAATTGAATGGACTAAGATGACATCTGTTGAGCTTTTGATTTGCATTCCTCTAATAATTAATAATGTTGAACACCTCACTATATATTTTCTGGCCATGTGTGATGCGTGTGCGTGTGTGTGAATTGTCTGTTCATGTTGTTTATTCATTATTTCAATCAGGTGGATTATTTCCTGGAAATTTTGAGTCTCATACTCTATCAACTGAGCTAGCCAGGCTGATTTGATGAAAATTTCAGTCATTTAAAAAAAAATTTATCTGGAGTTAAATTTTGGTATGTTGATTTGGGACTCTTTTTCTTCTTCTCCTTCTTTTTTTTGCAAAGTGATAAGCATTTTTCTATTGACATTGACGGATAGTCCTCCATTTTACCACTGATGTGACAGGGCACCTATGTGATACTCAAGTTTCCTATTGGCATGGGTCTATTTTATGCATAAATGTGTTCGTTCTTGATCAAATACTGCATTACCTTAATTCCTATAACTTTATAACTATATTTTTAATGTAGGAAAGCATGTTCCCCAGGTTATTTTTCTTAAGAACTATATTATAATTTGGGGACTAGTTGCCTTCCATGTAAATTTTGAAATCAGGTTGTGAAGTTTCTTAAGAAATGATCTGTTGGTTTCAAGTGGAGTTACATTAAGTAAAAAAGTAAAAGAATGGAAAATAGCCCGGCAGGGAGTAGCTCAGTGGTTGAGCGTCGACCTAGAATCCAGGCGATTGGGGTTCGATTCCAGGTCAAGGCACATGCCCGGGTTGCAGGCTCAATCAATGACTCTCTTATCATTGATGTTTTTATCTCTCTCTCCCTCTCCTTTCTTCTCTTTGAAATCAATAAAGATATATTTAAAAAAAAAAAGAATGGAAAATAGATATCTTCATGATATTAAGTGTTACAAAGAACATGATATAGCCTTCATTTACTTAGGACTATTTAATGTCTCTTACTAATAAAGTCTTATAATTTTATACATAGAATATCAAATAATTCAGAATTGTCATTTATTACTGGCAGTTCACAGTTTTCTGCCACTGTAAAAGGTATATTTATAGTCACATTTTTGTTTTCTCATTAATAAAAAATTTTATGTTGACTTTATATTCATCAATTTTACAGATATTGTTTTCAATATTTCAACATTCAGCATATTATCTATATCTCTATAGTTGTTCATTTTTTTTGAAGGTACTCTAATACATCAAGCAAGTTCCCTTTTATTTCTTAGTAAAAGTTTAACTAATTTTTAAAAATAGTAAATAGAAGTGGTGGGTTTATATATTTTTTTCTGTAGCTACTTATTTTTTAAAATATATTTTTATTGATTTCAGAGAGAGGAAGGGAGAGGGAGAGAGAGAGATAGAAACATCAACGATGTGAGAGTGGTTGATTGGCTGCCTGCTGCACGCCCACTGTTGGAGATCGAGCCCTTAACGCGGGCACAAGCCCTGACCAGGAACTGAACTTCAATCTGGATTATAGGTCAATGCTCAACCACTGAGACACACCAGCCAGGCTTCAGCTACTAATTTTATACGTTACTGAGAACATACTCTGTGTCAGACACACTTCTAAATAAAGATACACCATTTAATCAAAATAAAGACAAATTCCTGCCCTTCTTGTATTGAAAAGATTATAGCCTATATCTTCCAGATTTTTTTATTTTAATACTGTTAGTTTAGTTAAATTAATTGATTTTTTGATATAAAAGATTTCTGAATTTCTGGGATAAAAGGTCAATCAATCAACATATATTATACTTTGTTAAACATTGCTGAATTTACTTGTGATTTTTTTAAACAATAATTACACCAACTTTATGAATGAGGTTGGTCTATAATTTTCCTTTCTTTTACTGTTGGGGGAATAGAAATGTCTTTTTTAATACTTTTCAGAAGCTTGGTTCATATTTGAATTGATGTTTTATATGAATATATGGGAGAACTGTGAATATCTCTAAATCTGATAGTCTTTTTCTGAAATTATTTTTATTATAAATTTAATTTCGTTAATGGTTTAAAGCAAAGCTAATATCAACTAGTGCACTTTATTACTAGTGTATCTTCATTTATCTTTCTGTAATCCCAAGTTCTTTTCTGATTTATTGATACCTTTTAATATTGGTTGTTAAATATTTCAATCATCATTTGTTTTTACTTTATTATTTTCTAGGGATGTTTTCATTCCATTCATTTATTGGAAAACAATCATTTATAATATATACCTAAGTTAAAATTATTGTTATATATATGTGTGTGTGTGTATATATATATAGAAAGAGAGAAGGAGAGAGAGAGAGAGAATGAGTTTAGGGAATTGGATGCAGGCTGACAAGTTGGAAATTTGTCAACCAGGTCAGCATGTTAAAAATTCAGACAGAGAAGAGTTGAGGTTGCAGTCTTGAGTCTGAAATCTACAGGCTGGAAATAGGGTCTCTATGTTACAGTCTTGAGGGAGACTTGTGTCTTTGGAAAACTTTAGTTTTTGCTCTTTTCAAACAATATCTATCTTTATTGTTGAAAGTATTACAGATGTCCCCCCCACTGATCCCTTCTACCTAGCACCCCCTCCCAGGCCTTCCCCATACTATGGTCTGTGTCCATGAGTTATGCATATATGCTCTTAAGGCCTTTTACTCTTTAGATGAGGCTCATACCTCCATCATGGAGGGCAATCTTCTTTAATCAAAGCCTATTTATTTAAATTTAATAACATCTAAAATGTATCTTCACAGCAATATTTAAAATGGTGTTTCACCAGACAACTGGGAACAATAACTTAGCCAAGTTTACATAAAATTTAACCATCACAGCATTTAAACCTAAAAGGTGTTACATATTAGTTGGGAGATGAGGGCAGGACATATAAATCCATGCATGTAGATTAAAGTATGGGACTTGATGAGATTTCCCTAAGAAAATACACAGATGGGGAAAAAAAGTGGCCCAGGAGCAAGCCAATGCCATATTGCAGCATCCATGTTACATGGCTACAGGCACAACTTCAAGATTTAGACATGTAAGTAAGAACTATTACATTAATAAGTTTTAGTGAGAAACTGAGAACAAGTATATGCCCACAGTCATAATGGACATGTTTTCGTTTTTCCCGTGGTTCCTTAGATGGCATTGAATTAGTAAGTTCTGATAGGAAAAATCATTGTTTAGGTTTCCAAAAACAAAATTATTATTTTAGGATTACTTTTTTTTTTCCTAGTATTTTTGAATAATTTAGTCTCCTGTGCATTCAACCATGATATCTTTAGTTTATTATGAGTTGTTCAAAATCCTTATTTTTTTCTATTTATTACATTGTTTTCTACCAGATTGCCATTTATATTTTACTGTTATAGTTATTATTGTCTTGTTATGTATGTGACTTTTTTGTAAATGCTTTAGTCATTTTCTATTTGTCATTATTGTAATTAAAATTAAATTTTCTTTTTTATGTAGATTTCATATAACTTACAATAAAAGAACAGTTTGGAAGTCTAGTCACCTCCTGCTGCTAGATAAAATTATTCTGGAACATTAAAGCCACACACAAAAAAAGTCCTTCAATCATTCAAGCACAATAAATGCATTGAGACAGTTTTACACTTGTTTATTTGTTCTGGAAGTCATCCAAATTAACTTGTAATTCTAAATAACCACAGATGCCAATGCAAAGTAATTTGAAGTGACAACATATCAGTTTTAAGTGCAACCATAGCACTAGGAGTTACAATTTGTGTATACCAGGTTCAACCAGGGCATTTCATTATGAGAGTTACTGATTTTCAGCATGAACAGGAACATTTATAAAACAAATTGTTCCACCTAATAGACTAATAGGGATGCTAATTTTTTTCAGAGATAAGGCAAATGACCTTTTATTTAATTGCTTTATCATCAACTATCTGCTAATTATATCAACTAGCTTTCTCATGTATATTCATTTTTTAAGAAATAGATGTTAGAGGAAATATTATTTCCCCAAAAATCTCATGAGTAAATGACTGCTTTTCTCAGAAATCCTTAACAATTTGAATTTTTTAATTTTTTTTTTGTACATTTTAACTAGAAATTTGTAGAGGTAGAAATATGTTGCTTACACAGTATTCCAACCAAAATATGTATAAAACAAGTTTTCTCAATCAAATGATTATTCAAAAGTATCAATTTTAATGAAGGAGAAACTTGATTTAAGAGGTATTAAATGTGTGTAAGCACCATAACTTTTTGGTTCATAATTTAGGGAGTATTCAACTAAAAACATATGTAAAATAATTTTTTCCCCAATCTGAATTTAAAAGAAGCATCAAAATTGTTTAAATGCTATAAAAAGCTTACCATTCTTTTATCAATTTTTTCTTTCAAATTATTTTAACCCACGAAACTTCATCTGTTTATTTTTTCAAAATAGTTATCTAATTACACAAAAATTATATGAAAAATAATAATGGGACTAATGTTTGAAATTTCAAAAACTGCATGAGTTTTACTTATAAAAATATGATATTTTCTTACAAATCTGTACGTGCCCACCTTAAGATGGAATATGTACAAAAACATAAAAATTAATTTTATTTACACTGTTATTTATATATTTGACTAAAATTAATCTTACAAAAGCATATTCATTAATGAATATAAACCCTGTGTGTGTGTTTTTATCTACCATAGGTGATTTAAATAAAAAAATTTTTTTATCAGAGAAAAAAGGCGATATTAGCTTTACAAATACAGTGAAAGCAGCCACATATGTGTTCTCTGAGGAGGAAACAAAACTGTTATATTTATTTAGCTGTGCAATAAAGGCATCAGAGCTTGGCTTTATGATATAACTTATTTATTTATTTTTAAAAAATATATCTTTATTGACTTCAGAGAGAGGAAAAGAGAGGGGGAGAGAGAAATAGAAACATCAATGATGAGAGAGTCATTGATCAAGCCCACAACCCGGGCATATGCCCTGACCGGGAATCGAACCCTGATCGCCTGGATCCTAGGTCGATGCTCAACCGCTGAGCCACGCCCGGCTGGGCTATGATATAACTTATATTATAATGAACATTTTACACAGTTTATATGTACTTTGACTATAAATAATAGTGCAATAATATAATTACATCCAATTACAAGTTAAAAAACAAATACATGAAAATTTTTATTTTTAGTATTAATTTTCTCTCAAGTTATGACATAATATTTGTCATATTTATTTTTTTTAGTATTAATAAACAAACGTTACACGAGCCAACAATTTCTCCCCAAACTATTCTCAAATTTAACAAACTACTCTTAAAATAGTGCTTTAAAAATAGTACAGCATATATAACATTATCATTAAAAAAAGATATATGCTTATAATTACCTCTGTGTGTGTGTATGTCACTGTATATTTAGTTTTTTGTTATAATTTCGTTAATATTCAGTCATTTTCCACCCTCTGGGTCTTTTAGAGAAATATTTCTATTTGACATGAAAATAATTATCTGAATTTCTTTTTAAATTAAAATTAATTTAATTTTAAATAAAAAATAACTTTTAGAGCAATTTAAAGAAAATTGAGCAAATAGTTCAATAGTTTGAACTGAAGTCTATAGTTTACATTGTTTCATTCTTTCTGTTGTGAAGTTGTGTTTTGACAAATGTATAATGACATGTTTCTGTCACAAGAATATTATACTGAGTAACTTCACTGCTCTAAAAATTTCCTGTGCCCTTTTTATACCCCTTCCGCCTCTTTATCCCTTCTCCTTCCAACCCAAGTCAACCAGTGATCTTTTTACTATTGATAGTTTTGCCTTTTCTAGAATGTTGTATAATTAAAATCAGATGATATATAACCTTTTCAGACTAGCTCCTTTCACTTAGGACTATGTATTAAAGGTTCCTTCATGTGTTTTCATAATTTGATAGACCACTTATTTATATATATATGTGTGTGTGTTTTACTATGTGAGTGTATCATAGTGTGCTTATACATTCATCCATTGAAGAAAGTCTTGGTTGTTTCCATTTTTTTAGAAAGTAGATAAAAAAATTGCTGTAAACATTTGTGTGCAGGTTTTTGTGTGGAAATAGTCTCTGATTAATTTAGGTAAATACCTGAAAGTGCGGTTGCTGGCTTGTATGGTGAGACTATGTTAAACTTTGTCATGAGCTGCCAAACTCTTCCAAAGTCCATGTACCATTTTGCATTCTTATAAGCAGTGAATAAAAGTTGTCTTGGCTCTGCATCCTGATCAACATTTGACATTTCCATTGTTCTGGATTATGGCTATTCTAATAGGTATGTAGTCATATCTCATTGTTGTTTTAATTTTCAATTTCTTAATGATGTTGAGCATCTTTTCTTGTGCATATTTGCCATCTGTATATCCTCTTTGGTGAAGCACCCATTCAGATCTTTGCCCAGTTTTAAGCTGGTTGTTTTCTTGTTGAATTTTCAGAATTCTTTGTATATTTAAGATACAATTCCCATATCAGATAAATGTTTTGTAAATATTTTCTCCCAAACTCTGGCTTCCCTTTCATTCATTTAACAGTGTCTTTCACAGAGCTGAAGTTTTTAATTTTAGTGAAGTCCAACTTATTTTCTCCTTTCATAAATCTCATTTTTGATGGTATATCTAAAGCTCATTGCCAAACTTAAGGTCACCTAGATTTCCTTCTCTGTTATGGTCTTCTGGGTTTTTCATTTAAAGTATATGGCCCAATAGAGTTAATTTTTGTGAAAAATGTAACATCAGTATTTAGGTTCAATTTTTTTCTTGTGAGGTGCAGTTGTTCCAGTTCTATCTGTTGAAAGGACTCTTCTTTCTCGGTTGAATTTCCTTTGTTCCTTTGTGACAGGTAATCTGACTGTGTCTGTGTGAGTGCATTTCTGGGCTCTCTATACTCTTCCTTTGATCTATTCATGCATTCTTTCATCAATATCCCATTGTCTTGATTATAACAGCTCTCTGCAAGTCTTGAAGTCAGGTAGTGTCAGTCCTCTGCTCGTGTTCTTTTTCTTTATTATCATGTGACTATTCTGGGCCTTTTACCTTTCTGTATGCAATGTTTAATTTTATGTGCCAACTTGCCTGGAATATGTGCTACCCAGACATTCAGTAAATCAACACTCTGGGTGTATCTGTGAGGGTGTTTCAGGATGAGATTAACATTTGAATCAGTAGACCGAATCAAACAAATTGCCCTCATAATGAGGGTGTGCTCCAACCAATCGACTGAAGATTTGAGTAGAGAAAAAAGGCTGAGTAAGAGAGAACTGCTCCGGCCTGAATTAATGAGCTGGGACATTGATCTTTCCCAGATTCCACTAAAACATCCAGCCTACCGGCTTTCAGAATGGAATTTACACTATCAGTTCTCTGGTCTTTTGACTCAGATTGGAAGTACACATTGCCTCTAGTTAAACGGCTGCATATTTTGGGATTTGTCAATCTCCATAACATATGAATCAATTTCTTACGGTAAATATCTTCATATACATATAAAAATTAGTTGGGGATTTTCAAAAAGAGAACTCGCAGGATGAATGGATGGATGGATAGATAGATGATAGATGATAGATTATGATAGATAGATGATAGATGATAGATAGATGATAGATGATAGATGATATAGATAGATAGATGATGATAGATGATATAGATGATAGATAGATAGATGATAGATGATAGATAGATAGATAGATAGATAGATAGATAGATAGATAGATAGATAGATAGATAGATGATAGATAGATGATAGATGATAGATAGATGATAGATAGATAGATAGATAGATAGATAGATAGATAGATAGATAGATGATAGATAGATAGATAGATAGATAGATAGATAGATAGATAGATGATAGATAGATGATAGATAGATGATAGATAGATAGATATAGATAGATGATAGATGATAGATAGATGATAGATAGGTAGATAGATGATAGATAGATAGATAGATAGATAGATAGATAGATAGATAGATAGATAGATAGATGATAGATAGATAGATATAGATAGATGATAGATGATAGATAGGTGATAGATAGATAGATAGATAGATGATAGATAGATAGATGATATAGATAGATAGATAGATAGATGATAGATAGATGATAGATATAGATGATAGATAGATAGATAGATAGATAGATAGATAGATAGATAGATAGATAGATAGATAGATGATAGATAGATGATAGATAGATAGATATAGATAGATGATAGATGATAGATGATAGATAGATAGATGATAGATAGATAGATAGATAGATAGATAGATAGATAGATAGATAGATGATAGATAGATAGATAGATGATAGATAGATAGATAGATAGATAGATAGATAGATAGATAGATAGATAGATAGATAGAGATAGATAGGTGATAGATAGATAGATGATAGATAGATAGATGATATAGATAGATAGATAGATGATAGATAGATGATAGATATAGATAGATAGATGATAGATAGATAGATAGATAGATAGATAGATAGATAGATAGATAGATATAGATAGATAGATAGATGATAGAGAGATAGATAATAGATAGATGATAGATAGAGATGATAGATTAGATAGGTAGATATAGATAGATGATAGATAGATAGATAGATGACAGATGATAGATAGATGATAGATGATCGATAGATATAGATAGATAGATGATAGATAGATGATAGATGATAGATAGATAGATAGATAGATAGATAGATAGATAGATAGATAGATAGATAGATAGATGATAGATGATAGATAGATGATAGATAGATAGATGATAGATAGATAGATGATGATAGATAGATAGATGATAGATAGATGATAGATGACTCCAATAGTGATATTTTGCATATTTCTAGGCATGAATTATCAATAGTGTCTTTACTACTGAAAATAGAATCATTATTGTAGTAGTTCCAGAAATTCCTCATCCAATTTGGAAATTCACCCTTAAAATTCAGTTTCGTTATACAAGGCACCTTTTAGAAGTGATGGCTGTCTATAATCTTGATATCTTCACATGTGTATGCATATATCAAAATTAATCAAATTATATACATTAAATGTGCACAGTATTTTGTAAACCAATTATACCTCAATAAAGTTTATTTAAAAATCCTTTCCTCTAGACTTGCTCTTGCTACCAATTTCTATTTGACAGTGTTCTCAATAGAAACAGAACTATGTGTATATACATATACATTATAAATATATAATAGGCCTTGCATAATTATTGGAGAAAATCAATAAGTAAAGGTCTAAAGGAGATTTGAGAAATCAGAAGGAGTATCAATAAGTTAATTTGAGAAGCAAATTAAGCTCTAGTAGGGCCCTGAAGTGATAACTGGTATTTTGTCCATGGCAGATATTTGGGGGTTCACAACCAAGTGTCTGGTGATTAGCTTGAGATACACAGTGTCAAAAATAGGAAGAGGTGGACCCAAAATTGAGGAGAGCAAAGATAAGTTGAACCTGCCAGCTCCTATTATCTGTCATCACAATTAATTACTGAGAGCTCAGAAAACAACGGCTACTGCTTTATTTTGCCTCCAAATCTAACATAAGAACCTCTTAAAGCCTAATTTAACCCTGAATCTTAGAGGAAGAGGATTCTGGGAAATGTTTTGTGAGTATAACTTAGTTGACAATAGGACAATCCAGAGTAGGAAGTAATGAACATATTTTAAATATAGAGGAAATAAAATTTTTTGACCGATTGAATGTGGAGTGAGAGAGGAAAATAAAAGTAAAGGTTAATTCCCAAAATTTTGATTGAACAATTGATTGAACAATTAGTGCTCCCATCAAATAAGAGGAAAATTTTGTGGAAAGAGGTTTGAGGGGGAATGGGAGTTAAGTTTTGGAAATGTTATGTTTGAGAAATCTACTTTATATTCAATGGGTGTGTAATAAATATTTGGATTAATAAATCTACAATTTAGGAGAGACTTTTAGTTTTAAGCTTGATATTCAACATTCTGGCAATATGGGGAGCAAATGAAATAGATGAGATTATCAACACTGTAAGTGCAGACAGGATGAATCTTTATATAGCAAAACATTACAAGGTTTGGGAGAAACACAAGTTTTATTAGAGCAAAGAAAACTGAGAGCAATTGATCAATGAATTAAAAAAATCTAGAGAGCATGTCTTGGAAGTCAACGCAAGAATGGGTGACAATGGAACTAGTACACTGGATTGATAAAAAGAAGCTGTATAAGCTATACCTGTCACCAGTTTCTTGTTAAAGGCAAAGTCCTGCTTCCTGGAAATGATTCTCTATCATTTTTGTCTCCACAGTTTGATTACACTTTTAATGTGCCAAATGAATGGCTGGTCTTCGTAATTTATTAACCTTTTCAGTCTGTTTCCTGCCTTTAGAAGTATGGGAGTTCAGAGTGTATGTGTATTTTTTGTTTGTTTGTTTGTTTTAACTTTTGTATTCTAATTTCTCTTTTAATCCAAGCTGGTCAAAATACATTCTTATGTATCAAATTATAATCTGCTCAATTAAACTAAATTCTACTCTCCTTTCTTTGCAAGACAGAACCTCCCCCTACATGCACTTGAGTACTATAGAGCTGAGGACCTTATCTTTAAGATTATTAAATGTTAATTGTCTAGGTGAAAGGATCTCTTGTCCTAATGTACTTAATGCCCCTCCTACCATTAATTTGTTCTAAAATTTAAACAATAGAAAAGATCTTAGGGTCACATTTCCTGTTGTTACTCTTTTGTCCGCTTTATTGGTAGTGCCTTGAATCCATTCCTTAAGTGAATTTTTTTTTAGGTAACTAAGAATGAGAAACCAATTTATTTTTGAACTAAGAAAGTTCCTGCTTCTTTAGATCCCTTCTAAACTCTGCTTGAACACTGAACATTTTTTCTTAGCTCATTTTTCTTTATCTATACCTTATCACAAGCAAGAAAATGGAATTCTTTGTTACATTTAACATCCAACTCAGATCCCATCTAGTTAAATCTCCCTGTTAATTACTTATATTTTCTATTTTTCCATGTAACCACTGGCAACAGTTTCACTAATAAAGGACCTATTTTCTCCATGATCACTAAAAGTTTTCTCCAGGCCCTTACACTCTCATTCTGGCTTCAGGGCCCAAATCCAATGCTACATATTAGATGTTTTTATGAGAGCATCACTCTGCTTCCAAGACATGTTCACATTATTTATTGCTACATTTAAGAAGTACACCCAACTTTAGTGAATTAAAAGGACAATCTTTCTGTCTCTCTTGGTATCAACTTGGGTAGCACAGTGGAATTTAGCTGGCAGCTGGGCTAGGGGTGGGGGTGGGTTTCCAAGATGTCTTTAGTCACATGCCTAGTGCCTTGGGAAAAGCTGGTAGACTGAGGGAGGTCTCTCTTTTCATGTAATTTTAGCACTGCCAGCAAGGTCATTGAACTTCTTCCCTGGTGGTTTAGGAATCCTAGCAGCTGTGATACAGGCCACAATTTTTTTTCATGGCCTAGTCTTAGAAGTCCTAGAATGTCATTCCACTGTAATGTATTTGTCAAGTAAATACAAAATCAGGGGAAGGGGAATTTGACTCCATCTTTATATAGTCAGGCAACAAAGAATTTATGAACTTCTTTAAACTACTTAAATTTACCATTATTTTTTTTTAGTTCTGTCATACTTAATCTTTCCCTAACTTCTGTCATAATTCAGCACTTTTATTTTTTTAAAATCTGTGTTTATTTAGAAAATACATCACTTCTGGTTTTCCTTATAGCAGTCTTCTCTTTAATTTTACTTGTGGTCTCTTTTTCATTTATCCCTTTCATTTGTTCTTTTTTCAGCATCTTCCCTGAATATAAACTAAACTTATATCATCCAAAAAAGTATCAACAGTTTAGATGGTGTTCACTTTGATCTGTTCATCCTGTTGCACAATCTTATTGTTTTTTTGGTTGGCTTGCAGGTACCTTAAACTCAGCATGTCCAATATAGATTATTCATTTATCCTGTGCTCTCTAAATCAGTTTTCTACCGAATAGAAATACCATCCAATTAATGCTCCTTAGAGAAGGCATTATTTCCCTTCTTATTCTTTTTCCTCCCAATCCAAATGATGCCAAAGTTCTCAAACTTCTCTTTTGTATATTTTTTGCAAATTGATACAAGTTTTTCTGTTTAGAGTGTCACTTTGCTAGTCTAGGCCAATATAAATTTTTGTTTGCATTCCTGCTACCTTGTTCCAATTTTTTTTATAACTCGGACTTAATTCCATCTGATTAATTTTCCAAAATACACATTAAGCAAATAATTTAACATTTAAATCAGATCAAGTTTTACTTACTTAAATATATGTATTCAAGAGCTCTCCCTTGCTTTCTTTAATGAAGTGCCAAATCCTTAACAGAGCTTATATGGCTCTCAGTAATGTGTCAACCACTTACCTCTCCAACCTCACGTTTTGTGTTTGACAAATCATCACTACAAATAATCTTTTATTCACACAACTCAAATGTGTTTTATTTCCTAAGTGACTCTGTATTTCCTTTTATCCAATGTTTTGCACAAAATGTTCTTTTTTTTTTAATCCTCACCTGAGGATATTTTTCCCATTGTTTTTCAGAGAGAGAGAGAGAGAGAGAAGGAAACATCAATGCGAGACACATCAATTGGTTGCCTCCTGACTGAACCAGGGATCAAGACTGCAGTCAAGGTATGTGCCCTTAACTAGAATCAAACCCGAGACCCTTCAGTCCTTGGGCTGATGGTCTAACCAGGAAGCCAAACTGGCTAAGGCACAAAATGTTCTTTTTACTGCTACTCACACTTCCACCCATGATTTTCTTGATTGAGATTTCATTGAAAATCTAGATTAAATTGTACTTCCAATTAGCATCCATATGTGGAATTTTATAAATCTATTCACAAATTGTCATTTAAATATGTATTCTTCCTTGGTAAGATATGTTTTCTTCATGATAAAGTGAATAGAATTCTTTTCAAATTATATATTATGTTTGCTGAATGAATGCTATTGGTTTGATAAATCCTTCTGATTTGTGTGTGCTGGTCCTGTATGAAGAAATGATGCATAATTCCTTTATTGCGTTCCTTTTTTATAGATTCTCCATATAGACAAACACATTTAGTAAGCTTTACTAAGTGGCTAATGAATTATTTATAACCTTTTAACCATGTTAAGTGTATATATTTATTTTAATAGAGACTTTTTAAAAATTTCAGTATTTTAGTATGCTTTTGAAAAAAACATAAAATAGTTTGGATCATCTTTCCTCTTTTCCACTCACAAGACAATTTTTATATGATATAAATGCTTTGGTACAATTTTCATATATATACATATATATATATATACATATATGACATATATATATGCTTTTAAAGGTAATGGTTTCATGTAAGCAGAGGACGTATCAACTATAGCTTCATGTTATGGGTTCTTAATCTTTAATATTTTCTCTTGTCATTTAAAAAATTGTCCTGCATTTCATATTTCTATAAGCTTTCAAAATTATTTATATAAATGTGTCAGGGCACTTAAAAATAGTAACCATATGTGTATTTATCTTGCACTGTAATTTTTTATGTTTTTAGTCTGCTTTTTTACTTTCTTTCCTCTCCCTTTTCTTTTCTTCTTGCTTATTTTTCTAGAGATGTGTCCGAAGGTAAAAATCACAGGTCTGTGCACTCAATTTCTGGAAGCTGCTTGTGCAGAGAATGGAATCAGTGAATAGGTCAGGGGTGCTCTGTAATTGACCACTGTTAAGGGAACTCGCTGAAAATTACATCTTTGCTGTTCTGGAAATATCAAGAAAGAGTGCAGGTAAAGTAGGTATTGAACCAGAGAAATAAGTATTGCTAAATCAGGTTGCCTGGCTGAATTTTCAGTTAGTTCTTAGCTTCTACATTATTTTCTTGGCATACGCCAGTACATCCCTAAAGACCTCAAGTTAAAAAAAAAACAAACCCACAGATGATATAGACTGGCTATTGCAAATAGAATATATGTATTTAAACACAGGAACTGGCATGCACCCTAAAATGATTTGGCCAAAAAATAAGGACTTGCCAAGAAGAAAAAATTTTTTTTAATCTTTGGAAAGCTTATTTATAACAATCTTCTCCAACTTTGGTCTTTATTTCTTTTTGTTTGTAAAAGCAATTTTCACTAACAGAAGAGCCAAAATAAGTATCTGATTCCAGGGAAGTCCTACCGTGTCCCAATAAAACTTTTTGAATGAGTGTCAAGACCTTTTAAGTACTGCAAACATTTTATTGCAGGGAACATGTAACTTGGTGTGTTGGCTGTTCCGGAGCTAAAACTCAAATTGTCAACACCTCTTAGGTATTATGATGGACTCTGGAAAACAGCAATTTCATATAAGCAATGAGGGAACTTTTAAGCATATCTAAAATATAATTATAATTAAGTTTATAAGCTGACAATTTTCATGTTTGAAGTCTTTTAAAATTATGTTTATTTTTAGTCTGCCAAACAGAAGACCCCAATTTGAAGAATTTATCATCGCGGCTCCTTGAATATGCTGCCTTGTCCTTTTTGTCTTGTTATATTTTTTTTTAGTGGCACTTTGTTTGCAGGGTACAACCAAATAATTTTTATAAGGAAAGCCTAAGACTGATGCTCAGCAGTTGAGCATCAACCTAGGGTCCAAGAGATGGAGGTTCGATTCCGGTCAGGGCACATGCCCGGGCTGCGCGCTCGATCCCCAGCAGGGGGCGTGCAGGAGGCAGCCGATCAGTGATTCTCTCATCGTTGATGTTTCTCTCTCTCTCCCTCTCTCTCCCTGTCTCTGAGATCAATAAAGACATATATAAAAAAAAGAAAAAGCTGCTGTTTATGGAAATTTGAAGGAAACATAAATGCAAAATAAGGTAAAGAAAGTCTGGGAGACGGAATGATCCTTTATCTAGGGCGTCACAGTGAATTGGGGGGAAGAAAGGAAAAGCTTTTTGGGGGCGTGTATATGTGAAAGGTAGATGGTGGTGGACGTAGGAACACAGATGGACCCTAGGGAGGAACAAACGCTCCGCTTCCTGAGGGGCTAGGGTGTGGCTCTATGCGTGCAGATATTGTCACTGGACACCATGGGAGTAACCTGCCGGACTGACACAGTGCGAGGACAGAACACAGGCTTGCCGCCTGTCCCGACACGGGCCCTCTTTCCTTTCTCCTGAGGCGCAGGCAGCGAAAGTCCCTGAGGCCAGCTGCGGCATCGCACGGGAGCAGCAGAGCCGTCAGCCTTCCCCGCCGCGGCTTGTGCCTCCGAGAAGAGGGCCTCGCTGAAAGCACCGCGTCGTAGGCATGCTTCAGGCCTGGTTTCAGCACGCGTCTAAACCTCTGCTTTTGAAAACAGGGAGCTCAGAGCGAAGGGAAAGCGGGACGAACCAAAGAGTTTATACGCATAAACGCACAGCCCCTGGACACAGGCATGGTGTGGGGAGGCCCGGGGGGGCGGGGGGCGTCCATGGGGACAAAGGGGGGCGTCTGTGATTCTTTCAACAATAAAGATAAATTTAAAAATAATAATATACTTTATCTGAATATGTTTCCAGGTTACATGTATTATATTATATACTATCTGAAATTCAGCCTGTTTTAACACAAAATTTCATAACTTTATTTCCATTTTTGCCTATTCTAGCCTCCTAAAAATCAGTTCTACATACTACTTGGAAAAACTAGCCTCATTTATTTTCTGCCAATTCAGCTTTTGAGCTTATCTTGCAGCTCTCTGCTCTTTGTTGAAAATTTTTCGTATAATAAATGATTTTAGGTCTCTATTTTCTAAAATGATCAACTCTCAATATGTTCAAAAGACTGTATTAAAAGAGAAAAGCCTCAAAAAAGAGGTTGGACATTTTTGAAAAGTTCCCCAAGACCATTCCTCTGCTTTCTTATGTTTGTGGTGGTGCTGCTGAGGGTGAAGCATTTCAGAGTTGGGAGTAGGAATGGAAATCATCAAAAGGAAACTGGTGATTCCAGGAGGGAAGTGCAAACCCACCATGCAATGATTCTTCTAAATGCTAGGGAGAAACGCTGAGCGAGTGTCAGTCCATAACTTTTGTAAAGATGAAAGGAAGTAGCAACGGAGGATTCTTGTCAGTTGCTGGTCTGGGCCCTCTGCTGGTGAAAATACAATTACAAAAAGAAGAACTTGGCGCATGCATCGTGATGTCCGACAGTCAGAATGAATAATCTATTTGAGAGATGAATTAGAGTTTTAATCATGACTTGTGCATACTTTTTCAACAGAATAATAAGCTTTTATTTCCCAAAGTTTAAAAAAGCTAATAAAATGAATTCTTAGAAATGTATATTTAATTGATTGCTGAATTATAAAAGTAAATATCTCTTGGGATATCTTTTACTTAGGGCTATTGTTTCTAGGCAAGAATATTTGGATGAGCCTCAAGAATTTTGGGGGAATGCAATATTTTATTGGCAAGAGGGTGTAAGTGGGTATCATGGCTGGGCCACCTTAAACGCAAATGAATCAGTTTGTGGAAACAGAAAATCCTCTGAAATGTTGGTGAGTCTGTATCTATAGGATAGAGTGTTGTTTATCATGCAGCAGAGCTACTGACCTTGAATAACTTTTTAAATTAATTTTTTAAATCTAGAGATTGCCCTTTTAAAAATATAAACCAAACATTTCACAGAAACAACCTAAATGTGTTGTTTCTACCAATAAGATTATTAGAGCTATTTGTAGGAAAAATGTGTGGTATGAAAATATTGGATACTTTTCTATGGATAAGATTTTGAATGGATAGCCTGTCCCTCTAATATCTATTACCTCCATTTATATGAAAATTTGTTGAAACTATTATCTATTACAGAATATCACTAGTTTTATTTAATAGGGGAGTTTGCTATTGAACTGCAACATAAAATGTTTTGCTTCATGAAGCAAGTTCAGGTTTAGAATCAAACTCATTAAAAATTTCAAGAGTGTATTGTGATAACAAACTAGAGGAGGAGGAATTGCCAGGTTTTACTGCTTGGAAAATTAGGGAGCAAGAATGATTGATGTAAGTCCCTATGGCCTTAAAAGATAAAACTAAGTTTGCATAAAACTAGGGTTATGCTGGTGGGTGGAAAAATAGTGAATGCTATTATAAAGACAGGTGAATAGACAGAGATATACAGCTCAATATCCTAAAGCCATAAGAGTAGTTCCAAAAATATTTTAACTCTTTGTGACTAAGAGAACACAAAATTCATTGTTCAAGAGCAATATCAAAAATATTGCTTTTTTTTTTTTTTAATTGAGAGAAGGAATAAAGTTAAAGAACATTTCTGACTGGTATAATTTGGGTTGTGCCTTGCACATCCAAAAATGTTTCCCAGGCAGAATTTTTAAAAAGGTGATGTTTAATGCTTTCAGTATATATTCACTGTACACGGAGCCAGTTCTAAGTTTTGTGGTGGGCGCACAGGATACTCAGAGGTTAAATGGAACCATGAGAATTGCAAATGCAGGACATCATATTCCATTTTAATAATTCAATTCAGAAAGTCCTGGAAATAAAACTTTTATATAGGAAGCAGTGAGTTAAAGTAATTGAAAACTGAACATTCATCTAGTCTCATATTTTTTCTAACGTGTGAATCAGCCAGACAAATAAAGCAGCCTAGCAGGCCTGAAGAATGAGGATGGTCACTGTTTCACATAAGCAATTCAAATACAACTTTTTATAGCCAGGTGCTTAGAAAAAGGGATTCAGAGGCATCAGCCAAGTCTTCCCCTCAATTTCCCGTCATTGGTCCAAAAGCCCACATAGGCTTTGCCCTACATGATAGATGTGACTAGTGATGGAAAACACAAGGATACCTCTTGGACAATGGCTCAACGGCTGCTGGGGATGAAACTTCAGTTGTTTTAAAGGTGCATCTCATTAATGAGTCCATTCCCACAATATTCACCCATAGTGGTCATGGCCTATGCCAGGCCTTACTCTTCCAGTTTTACTCTTTCCATAACTTCAGCTCTAAATCAGAATGTGTTCATTACAATTTCACTTTCCCTAGGACCTCCTTATACTCTTAAAAATCATTGAGGACCCCAAAGATCTTTCTTAGGTTTTATCTATTGAATTTATCATATTCAAAGTGTTGCAACTATCTTTATTATACACTGAGAAATGAGCCACTATCCCTTTTGGAAATGATGGAAGATTTGACCTTCCTTGGATCAAACATCAGCAACATTTACTTAAAAATCAATTTTTTCAGGTGTTAGACTTGGATAACAAGGGTTGATACAAGCAGAAATAAGAAATTTGGAAAATCAGAGGTCTCATTAGTAGTAAATTAAATATTTTGAAAAATACAAACAAAACATTGCTTATTATTAATTAGCATAATTTTGGAAGTATTTGGAAATATCTGGAATATTTATTCAGTAGGTAATATTGAGCCTAGAAAAAATGCTGTTTAAAAATGTCTCATATGACTATTCTCGTCTTTCAGGAGTAGCTTTGTCTAAATGGGTGTATAGATTCCTATAGGTTACTCTTCCCAAATACTTTTTATTATACATGTAGACAAACACTACTGTTGCTGCTACTACCATTATTACTACTACTAGTACTAACAAGGAGCATTTATTGTTGCCCCACTCACCACCTGCCACTCACTGTCGTAAGTTCTTGTTATCTGGCTCAACCATGGCAAGGCACCTCTTCCTTTGTCTTTTATAGAAGAAACTGAGCAGCATGGCCAAGAACAGGGAACTAGTAAATATAAAGATGGAGGGAAGCACCTGCTTGATGAGTCTTCCATTTCTCAATGGAGTTTATTATTAGAATAAAATATTAATGTTCAAGTATATTTTATATAGATATCAAGCATATCCTTATTTCAACTATTATACTTGGAAAAGAATAACTGCTCCATCAATATAAAGGGCTTCTAAGAGGTGTAAACGGCACATCTAAGGAATTCTTTTTGATATTTAATAATGTACATGGAGTCTGTAAAATCATCTGAGAGTGAATTTACATGGAAGAGAAAACAAAATAAGTAAATGTATTTTTGTATATCTTTAAACTTCTATTAGATTAATAAAAGCATCATCTACCCCCACAAAATTAGAAATTCCTAACAATGAATGATCCAAAATAATTCCTATGTTTACCAATTGTAACAATTGTAGTGTAAGCTTTGACTTTTTTATTTTGTTTTTGTTTTTCTTTCTGATAATACAAATGCTTGACTTAAGCTTTGATTGATAAATCACCCATTTCAAAGAGGCATCCACTTTAAAGAAGGCTGTTTCTAAAACCACACTACCAATTACAGGACTAGATCAAGAGCCAGGCCATGTTCTCCCACTGCAGCTCTTTTGTTTTAGAGATCTTAGGTGATTTCAATAACTGACCATTTGCACTACTTTTTTGCCTTCCTTCTTCATATACTTTAAATTCACTCTTATGTTTTAAATTCACCAACAAAGAATAAGCTTTGAATCTTAGGCATGCACCCTTGACCACAATAAAAGCAGAACCCCAAGCCCTTTGCTCTCTTTCCAACCAAGATTTCACTGTGTAACCCTAGGTGTGCTGTGGAATTTTCAGGTCTTGTAAGTAAAACACCTGTATCTTTTCAAAGTCTCCTGTTGGTTATTGCTGAAAAATGTCTTGGAATCATAATAAGATCCACATAGGTTATTGATAGACTGGCTTTAAACACAAACACTTTAGGTTTCTGTCTTTCAAATATATGGGTGATTACTCATCAAACATATGGACAATAGTACTGAAAAAGCTAGCTATGTGCTTTACAGACAAGACTCAAAATAAAACCTATATAAAAATACACATTTATTTATTTTGATTAAATTGTAATATAAAAGTAATAAAATTTCAAATTTTTTCAATGAATAAAATTATATATACTTTCTATCATATTACTACTATGAAAAAATAAAATTTAAATAATTACTTTGTAAATATCTTTGTTGATCAAATCAAGAATATTTTAAGAATAAAAATATGATGCTTTTCCATTCAAAGTATTTTTTAAGAGTTCACTCTTAGCCCTATTTTTAGTGAGAAAATAAAAGTATGCATATATAAGTTAGGGTGTGCATGCTTGTGCTCCTAATACTGAGAAAGAATATCTAGTAATAATGTCCTTGCAGGGAATAAAGAAATAATCTTTCCTTTTTAAAATTATTATTTCATAGGCATTCAGAACCTGACTTGATTTTGCATTTAATTATGGTGTTCAGCCTTTCTCTGCATTTGAATTTGAATCTTCATAAGAATCCAGCAAAGTCCTACTGTGTATCAGAAAATATTCCATTTAATCAGTATATCTTGAAAATTGATTTTATATTGGTGTGAAGAATCTAAAACAAGATTTTATTTTTTATTAGTGTGAGAATAATTATGTAAAGCTAATTTCATTCCAGAACAAGAAACACAACATTTTTTTTCTGCTGCTGGAGACACTGACAAATGAATTCATCCTCTCTGGCTTTACTTATAAAGATGGAGAAGGATCCAGCCAATGATGTTCAGTGGTTGAGCTTCGACCTAGGAACTAGGAGGTCCTGGTTCGATTCCCAGTAAGAGCACATGCTCAGGTTGTGGGCTCGATTCCCAGTAGGGGGCCCACTAGGAAACATCATTGATGTTTCTATCTCTCTCCCTCTCTGTTTCTCTCTCTGAAATCAATAAAAAAATATTTTAAAAGTATAAAAAAATATATGGAAAGGGATGTCACAGACTGTAGACTCATTTTATAATATAATTTTAATAAAGTTGTCTGAAATATGAAAGTAGGCATTCTGAAGGCAGTTTTATAAATTTTGAAGGTGAATGTGTTCTCATAGAGCTTAATGCTTAATAGTTTCTTTGGAGAATCTATAATTTGCTAACACAGTGTACAAATTGTTTGTTATCACTTTTAGCATGGCTCTCCTGAATATCACATAATGAAGAAGACCTTAGTTTTATTTTGGTAAGTTGTTTCACATAATCCAACACAGAATTAAATCAAAATAACAATTTATGAAACAGTAATGCTAAACCCTACCTGAATAATTTATTTCAATTAAAACAATTGACTAATATAAACATTAATGCATTCATTACATTTCTTGTACCTCTCACATGTATTTGGAAAATTCGTTACACTCATAACAAATATTAAAACTTAAAAATATAAATTTTCCATATCACATGGTTAGGTAAAATTTTACTTAAAAAAGTAGTGCGTCCATGTATAGAATTTTTGACTAAAATTTTTGGTCCTAACAAGTAAGTGTAATTTATTTAAATGAGTCTATTAATGAATGGAATGCATTTCTTTGAGAATATTCTTCATATTGATAATTGAAGCCAAAGTTATTGGTTGGTTCCAAGGCTGAGTGTGATTAAGTTCAACTCTGCATCATTCCTGCATTTCTTAGATCAAATAAGAGTATTTCTTGTATTCATTCAGGATGTTTGTATTGAATCTCTATGTGTACAGATCATGGGTCAATGCCAAGAGTATGTAGAAGTGAAAAACACCCTTCCCAACTTAAAATATTTTAGAATGTAGTTAAGAAGGCACAGATTTAATTCAGCAACCAATTGTAATACAATGTAGACCCTATACATATAATAAAAGTACAGAAATATTCTAAATAATTCCAAGGATCAATCACTACTTGAGAATCAGAAATGGCTTATTAGAGACATAGAATGCAAACTATATTTTGAAAATTAATGGAAAGATGAGAGAAGTCTTATACATGAATGTAATTAAGCAGCTATTGCCAGTATTTACTCAAATGGACTCAATCACTGAATGGCAATAGACTTTACTAAATTATTCCTTAAGTGAGACAAATTGTCATTCCCCTAGTGACCTGACAAACAGGGTACACATCATGAGAGAAAACATTATTTTTCAGAGCATTACTATTTCTTTGTAATTCCATAAACATTTTTAAAATTTAAAATGGAATATTTGTTAACTCATTCTAACCGTGTAAGCCCCTGTGAGACAGACAAGTCAATTTTAAATAATCCTGTGCAATTGGCAAGACCAATTGTAAAGATGTGGAAACAGGCCATGAAAGGTCTAAGTTCAACTAACTCTAAGGCACAGTCTTGGGAATTCAATCCAGGTATTTTGACTCCTATTTTAATCTCCTTTTACTGTACCACATTGCCTCTTACAAATAGGTTTAGCATTTTGGTACTATGTCCTGTTATTAAAGCAGCTTACCACCTATCTTTTTCATGAGGTATAAAATAGGTTTAAGCCTCTCCAGGGAAACCCTTAACCTGGAAAGGAAGGAAATGAATCACAGGTGAAAGACAGTAGTGCAATGTGACCTGCTGCTCATCTGCGGTGGTATTCATTTGGGTGGGATTTGACATTTCTGGGTATACGTATATCTGTGATTGATATTTCATTCTTTAAAGCACAGCCTTTAAAACAGCTGTGAAATGTCAAGTTATTAATTTACACATTGCAAAACGTAGTGTGAGGAAACCAATTTACATCTTTCCAAATTCAACCCCAGGGATACCAGGCTTTCGAGATCAGCACATCATGAAAAAGATTATTCCAATCAGCATAACTAAAAATTGCTTCTCAACTTTCAACTCTGTATATAGTCAAAGGATAAGAAAGGTGTTCTGATGTAGTGACAGGAGATGCAACCAAAAAAGAAAGACGTATACCTTGTAAGGCAGGGAGTCAGGTAGGGGCCATTTTCCTTCTCTTGTATTTTTTTTTTTTGAGTTATTATATAATTTGCAGGGGAATGCATGGGGCCCACAATTCAATAGATTCCTGCTTAACAATGTAAAACTTTTTTTTGAGAGGACAACTTCACTTTAAATAACATGTAAAGCCTATTTTACAGATCGTCTCCCTGAAATATTGTCATGGATGTTTACCCCAAAGATAAGAAGCCCACCTATATCTTAAAAAATGAGTAGCATTAACAAATCATGCCTCAAGCACACATTTTAAGATACACAAAACACTTTCATAGTAAACATTTTGAGCAAGTCCATAATTTAATGTCCAAATTCTATTGAAAATTTCTGTAAACAATTTTTAATCATCCCCCTACATTTTCCTTTCGTTTTTTAGAGGCTTGTATTAATTAGACCATTAACTTTATATTTTAAAAAAATCTAAATGACCTTTGTGATTCATTTATTCTTACAGAAAAAAGGAACACTAAAACAAATAAAAGTGATGCTCTTTTTAATAAAGATATCCCTTTTTACATGCCTGAAATTCTGACATTTTAGTAAGCCAAAGAAACAAAATTTTTATTCAGTAACATATGTAACTGAAATATACAACTTTCTCACTGAGAAATTTTAATCTCTCTCCATAGGAAAACTAAATTTGGGGGCATAGCTAAAAAGTAGAAACAAAAAACTAAAAATTCAATCTGCACCATGTCATGTAGAGATTAAGATGTTGAATATAATTTAAAAACCCAAATAGATTGAAGATGACATGGTTAAGCTGGATGTGTAAAATAAAATTAAGAAATATAATTTAATGGAATATTAGTGTATACTCCCCTGGATGCCTTAATTACAGTGGCATAAGCTGGAACACTAAAGGCTAAAATATATGCCATAGCCACTTAGATTTTTCTAAGATTTGCTTTTTTTAAAATAATTGTCTTCACATTATATTAAAATTTATGATAATAAACATAGTTATACCTCAATAATGTAAGTAAACTGACAATTGTTTGAAAGCTGTTAATTTGAAATTTTTTAAAATTATCAAGTGAAGATATTCTTCAAAATCAGAATTAGACTGACATCCACTTACCACCTCAGACCTATGTCCACTAAAAGGACCAAAGGATTACTTATCAAGGCTTTGCCTGTGGCATTCTAAAGATAATGTAGAACATCAATATCTGATATACATAGTATAATATTTGGCCAAAAATAGTAAATGACTATAAATCAGCTAATTAACCTGTTTTTATAGTTTAAGTTATTTTTCAACTGGTGAAGTAATAGCAGCATTAGGTAAGGCCTTCCAAACACTAGATTAAAAAAGTCTATTTCTCTTCTCATTTGAAGCACAATAGTATTGGTTAACTTTATGTTTACTTAATATTTATCCAGTACCATATAGCGTGCCACATTCTTTACTGCTCTGCAAACTTTTAAGCCATCGATGAGTAATGGTTATTTTATGTCTTTTACAGAAATAAAAAATTCTTATGTAGATAAGCCACCTTTCCTAAGGTCACAGAGATGAAAAGTGTAAGGCTAACATTGAAATAATGCACTCTGCCTACCATGTTCTGGAATGGAAACACAGAAACTCCATGCTCCACCCTCCTCATCTTCATGAAAGAATTTCCCCATTGGTAAGGGGTAAAATGTTCATTTTCCCATCACCAACAAATGCTACTCTTTAGTTCAATAGTGGTAAATTATATTTTCAAACTTGAAAACAAATAATCCAATTATGTTTACTTTTTGTTTTACATATCCGTATAGGGTGAGATAATGAATCCAATAAATCACCAACTAAAAAACACCAGTGTTGGCTGACATCAATTGGCTGACAGAACAGCAGAGTTAACAAGGCAGGTGTGACATACATTTAGTGTATTTTTGCCAAAAAGCTTTATAGATTGGAGAAAAATAAAGTCAAAGGATGCTAAGAAAATGTTAGCTCTTATATTGGTGGTTCTAGCTTGCATTAGCTAAAGTAATAAAATAATTCTGATGTTACTCATTTATCTACAAATCTTATAAAAATTTTAAGAAAACCTTTTTGACACAAATGGTGACATAGGGATTTATAGAAAAAAGTAATATGAGTGGAAAATATAGTAATAACATAAAACAGCCACATTTTCAGTAATAACTCTTTAACATTTTAAGTTTCTTCTAAATTTTTATTTTTCCCCAAATATCACTCACTTCATAATTTTGTAGTAATTTTTATTTAAAACTCTTTTTAAAAAAAATAGAATATCTTTACTGATTTCAGAGAGAGGAAGGGAGATGGAGAGAGAGAGAGAAACATCAATGATGAGAGAGCCTTTGATCGGCTGCCTCCTGCACGCACCCAGCTGGAGATCGAGTCCGCAACCTGGGCATGTGCCCTGACCGGGAATCGAACCCCGATCGCCTGGATCCTAGGTCAATGCTCGACCGTTGAGCCATGCCTGGCCGGGCTAAAACTCTTATTTATATAATTTATATTTAAATTTTGAACAAAACACATTAACAAAAAATATAGTTCTTTATTATGTTCTAAGAGCTTTACATATCTTAAATACTTTAATCATCAAAATAATCTTACTGGCTAGAAATAATTATTTTCCATATTTTTCAAAGTGAGGACATAAAAAAATTTCTTTTTCCGTACAAATTTTATTTCTTGTCCTTTTTAAAATGTGAATAAATCTTATTTTGGCATCAACTTTTGCCAAGTAAAGTAACTTGATAGTATTTGTTTCTATCTCTAATTTTAAAAAAAATCAATAGAAAAGATAATATAAAACAAGAAATTTCAAATAATTTGTAATGTGTACATTCATGTAATACCAGTTTATATCAAATTGTTAAGTGAATTTAGTAAACTTGTAGGATTCAAAATCAATATAACAACAAAAAGTCTATTTTTATATATGCAACAAAAACCAGAAACCTAAATATAACCATTTAAATAGCATCAGTACCTAAGAATAAATCATCAACATATGTTTAACACATTAAAAAGACCTAAATAAGTGGAAAGATATACCACACTCTTGACTTGTAAAATTCATTGTTAAGATGCCACCAGTTGATCTACAGGTTCACTTTAAGTGCAATAAAATTCCCAGAATGTTTGTTCTGAATATTCATAAAGAATTTCTAATATTTTTATGGAAATATTTAAAAATCAAAGACAGATTTTAAGAATGAAGCTGAAAGTGTTTCTTCCTCTACGTATACAGATATGTAGAGAAAGCAGAAATAAATCATACACTAATAGACCTTTATGGACAAATATAAGATTAACATTAAGTCAAGGAGTCATATATGCATGCATATTTATTGTTCAATGTTATTTAAATACATGCTAAACTAATCTATGAACTAATATGAAGAATTGAATTGTAAAATCAAACATGCTAATATGAGCTCTTAAAAAAAATTAAGATCTACTAGTAAGTACAAGGATACAGGCAATCAACAGTCTCAGAAAAAGCCTAGATAAACCTAGCATGTCGTGTGGGCGGCTCCCTGGGTTTTTCTCGTTGTCAAAGGTAGACTGTATTGCCTAGGATAACAGAGGAAGCCTCTGGGTAAAATTTTGTGGTTTCACATCCACAGCAGAAGAGCATTTAGGCTGTGAGGCTTCTCCATTGTATATCACTGTTTGTGTCATTTTCTAGGGAGTCATGCTTCATTAACTCAGAGATTCTGGACTTATTAACTATATAAGGTTATTAATCAGGGGCATCCTTTTTAAGACATTTCATAGATATGTATCCTTCTCTCAGCAGGTACTATTAGCCTATTTGCCCAGAAGTTCAGTTATCATTTTAAAAAGGAGATTATGGCCATAGTTCTAAATCAATTCAGTACAACCTTATGGTTTTAATCAAATGTACTTCTTTCTGCTTAGTCTCTTTGTATTCTACAAAGTCTACATCATCTTCAGATTGCTATTAAATTCACCTTTATATGCATCACTTTACTGATCAAAACTATTTTGGTGGCAGTAAAAAATAAATAGTGTATGCAAGAGCAAGAAAATTTTGTTAAGCCTGGCTAATGAGGTACAAAGAAAAGAGATGTAATAGTACTTAGCAATAGTAAAGCAAATGGACAAAATCATTGTAAGATACTCCGTTTATGACTTAGTACATAATTAAACCAAGCTTTGCATCTTTGTATGATCTGGTACCTGATTCATTACTGTATATTATCTATCAGGGGATTTCTCGGTTTTCTCTTTAGAGCTTTTCAATAAAATATTCAAATATCTAGTTATGTCGTGAATTTTGTAAACATAAAAAATGATGATGCCAGTTTGGCTCTCTTCTTCTCATTAGGTATGATTTGCTGGTAATCAGAAGAGAAATTACAGTTCAGTAGTTTTAACTCCTCCCTCTCTAGTTGTGCCAAAAGATAGAATATTAGGTCAGAAATAGAAGCTTCTAAGTTTCTGGTAATATTCTTGAGCTGAGCAATGGTTATACTGGTGTGTTAACTAGGTTAAAATCCACTACATTGTGACTGTAAAATATGAGCACTTTTCTTTGTGCATCTTATGTTTTAATGAGAAGGTTTACTTTAAAATGACTGAGAAAATGAGAAAGCTGAGGAGAAATAATAGTAATGCATTATTAATATTACAAATGACAAATATTAGTGTGAAAATATGATTAAAAAGTTAGTGAAGAAAAGTTACATTATTTTAATAAATATAATGAAACACTCCAATTCTATATTTGTGATTCTTTATCATGATTTTAATTATAACATTAACTTGATATTTTAATTTTTCACAGATAATACTCTGGTCAACAATTTCTATTCACATAGTTTTGATTTTCTGTTAAAATTATTTTATGACAGTATTACTGTTAAGTCCTTTTAAAAATATTAGATTTGATTACTTTTTATATTATTTCTGATAAAAAATAGAGGTGTGAAATAATCAGGTTTAAATTGATACTCAGGACCACTTTTTTTGACCACTTTTTTTGCTATAATTACAATTCAACCAATTATAAAATTATAAATGTAAGTTTAACCATTTTTTAATTATCTTTAAAGTCTGATTTTAGAGCAATACAAATGTTGGTTTATTATATATATTTTAGGTTTTTTTACTATCTTTTTTACCAAATATGTAATTTACTTCAAGCTCTACACTTTATGTTCAAATGGTGATTGCTTTGTTTTGTTTTGTTTCTTCCTTTGGTTGTTGGAGTATAAAATAAATGATATGGGTTCTTAAAATTAAAGTCACCTCCTGGTAAGTTATATTTTTAAGCAGTTACCAAGATATAATTTTTTCAAAAATGTATGAATGCCGTGTTTTATACAACAGTGAAATGCATTTATGTTAATAAATAGAAATGAAGGAGGAGGATTTGTGATATGTTTTTCTGTACATTCATAGTAAGGCATAATTAAATAATAGTTTATAGAGAATGTTGTGGATCATTAAGCAAGCATCTTATACTCAATACCTTGAAATATATTGTGTGAAGATTTTCAAAAGTTCAAAGGCCCTCGTTTTTGCCTAGATGAGTGTAGATAAGGGTAGATGTATTGGGACGACACTGATCAAATTTGGGGGCTTCTTTGCATGTCTGCCTGCAAGATAGTTACACAGAAGGGAAAGAAGCCTGTCAGCCAGGACATTAAAGCTTCCGCCTAAGAATCTGGTGAGCATTGTGTAACTGGGACAGCATACCTATCGTGTCATTTTCTTACAAACATCTCTGCCACAATAAATTATTTGTTGTTTATAGACACAACTCTTTTATTGTCTGGAAATAATAACAAATATTTGAAACAATATTGGTGGGGTAAAGTATATTGATGACTAAAAATTTCCTCCCAAGAAAATGGAAACATACTCATAAAGAGCAGGCAGACAGCTCCCATGGTGGGAATGTTGAGGGGTGGTGTAGGGGTTGAGAAAAAAGAAAGAGAAAGAGAGAGAGAGAGAGAGAGAGGGAGAGAGAACTCATGGACATGGACAACGGTTTGGTGAGGAGGAGGTGGGGGGAGGTGGAAGAGGGCATAAAGGAAATAAATGGTGATGGAAAAATGAAATTAACAGATTAAATTTAAAAAATAAAAATGAAAGAACATAAAAAGTTAACAGAATACCTTATGATTATTAACTCACATTTCTGAAAATCCTTAATTAATTGCAACTTTGTTTTTCTTTTAATGTCCAGCTGTATTTGATTTATTAAATTTTCTTAAGAATTTTAATTTGGCATATGATTTATCTTTGAAATCTATCTAATTTGGTATTGTAGTCATTTTATTTTATAAACTAAATTTCTATTCTTTTTTAAAAAAATATTTATTTTCCAGCCAGTGTGACTCAGTGGTTGAGCGTCAACCTGTGATCCAGGAGATTGTGGCTGGATTTCCCGTCAGGGCACATGGCTGGGTTTGGGGTTCAATCTGCAGTGGAGGGCGTGCAGGAGGCAGCAAATCAATGACTCTCATCATTGATGTTTCTATCTCTCCCTCTCCCTTCCTCTCTGAAATCAATACAGAGATATATATATATATATTGAGTTGAGAGAGAGAGAGAAAGAGAAAGAGAGAGAGAGAGAGAAACATAGATTTGTTTTTCCTCTTGTTTATGCATTCATTGGTTGCTTCTTGTATGTGCGCTGACCAGAGATGGAAACTGCAACCTTGGTGCGCTAACCAACTGAACTACCCAGCGAGAGCCAAAATTTTTAATCTTTTAAACAAGTAGGTGAATATATTAAAGGGATTTTACAATATCTTACTGGTTGGGTAAAAATATAAATATTACTATGATTGATGTCTTTCTTAAGATATATGTATCCACTTTTTGAATTCATAAATTCTAATTTAAATTTCAAATTTTACCAGTATTGTTATTTTATATTTTTCTCCCATGTTGTCAGTTCATTATAGATTTCCAGATGTTTTAGATGAATATAACTGAGAATGGATCTAGATACTTTGGCATCTATCTAATGGGAGTTCCTTAAGCAGCAAATAAAGGAAAAGGAAGAACATTTGCTGCTTCCATAGCATCTTTCTCTGTAATTTTATCTTTCTTCATGAGCCTTCCGTATGGTAATCTTGTTGTAGTGATTGTGGGCAGAATTCAGTTTCTCATGGGCTTTGGACTGAGGACCTCAGTTCTCTGTAGGATGTCTCAATCTTTTGCCACCTGGAACTCCTCAATATGGCAACTGGCCAAATTGACGTGGCTTCATTCATTCAAGAAATATTAGGTCCCAGAATCTGTGCAAAGAAGAGTTTTAAGAAATCCAACAAACAATAATGCAAACCACTGCCTGAGATTAAGTTCCTCATCAAAACCCCAGGAATTGTGAGGCAATAATGCAAACCCCTGGTAACTGAGGTGTAAAGTGGGACAGAGCTGGGGAGGAGAGTCCGGCTGAGAGAGAAGCTGGTGGAAGGGCAACTATGCCAGGAGAGTGTGAAGATATTTTTCTAATAAAGATTATTCAATTTTCTAAATAGATATAAGCCATGTTCATCAAAGTATTTCATTAATAATTAAACTGATGATGTTGTAATTTCTGCTTCTGTCATTCAACCGGGTCTAAACTTGAGAGGGTTAAAAAACTGTTATTTAATTATTGTAAAATCTCAATAGTGATGATAATTCACTTACACAAAATCAAGTATCTATACAGATAATTATTTGAAACCTATAAAAACGTTTTAAAAACTGTCTAGCCCGGCCTGGCGTGGCTCAGTGGTTAAGCGTCGGCCTAGGATGCAGGTGATCAGGGTTCGATTCCCGGTCAGGGCACATGCCCAATTGCAGGCTTGATCAATGACTCTCTCTTCATTGATGTTTCTATCTCTCTCTCTCCCTCTCCTTTCCTCTCTCTGAAATCAATAAAGATATATTTAAAAAAAAACAACCCACAAAAAACAAACAAAAACAAAACCATCTAGAGAGGTTCAAGAGGTTCCTCTTCCTCACTCTTGCACAGTAAATAGCCATAACACTAGTTGATTGTGCCCAGAGATGGATCCTTGCTAGTGGGAAAAAAAAATGAGGGCCGATACATTTAACTAAAATTTTCTCTAGAATACTTACAGTGCTGTTGAGGATCAGCTTTATTATTTCAAGCATTACAACACATTTTCAATATAGGAATCGATTTCTTTAAGAAATAACTGACAATGTAAGACTGAGCTAATTGTTAAAAACTATTCCCCTAGTAGCCACACATTTTGCTGAGAACAACTTGATACTTCATAAGTATCTAGCTGCTCTTTCCCAGAGAAACATGAATCATAATATTGCTACTGAAAATGTTCATTAAACTAAATGAGAGTGCAATTAGCTTCCAAAAAATCTTAAGTACTCCAATTTGCTGTCAAGAGAAATTGTACATCTGAAATATGTTTATTAACTGTAATGTGTTAAAGCTTCTGATTTCAGGAATATTTCCTACTACTTTTAAAGAATATTTATTTCAAAATAACTTCAAATTCAATTTCAAATATAATGTCACCATGTATGTTATAAATATGTGGAAATATTAATAGTTTTTTATTTATGTTTTTCATACTTCAAATTAAAAATTTCATTTTTAAAAAATGTTGAATTCACTAAATCAAATCTGTATGGCAATTGTACTATGTTCTAGAGATGTATCAGTATTAAGGCAAATGATATTTTCTATCTTGATTTTATAACAAATGATTTAATGAAATAATTGGTCTTGGTTTTCTTATCTTGGTTATAAGAACCATGTGTCAAAATTGCTTATTGAAATTAAGGAAACTTTTGAATTCTAACTTCAGCAATATTGTAAAATCTTCACACCAAAGACATCTAAATGTCTATATACATGATTAAATTTAAAATATTTTTAAATGAGTAAGTGGCCTGAAAGAAATTAAGAGAAATTATCTGAGAGCAAAAGCAGGCCTTAAAAACTAATCTATGAAGGTGAGAGAGCTCTGAATCTGCAGTAATCACAAATATACTATTAGTCAAAGTAGCTTAGAATTTTCACACTCAGGAAGATGATTAAGGCTAAATTTGAGAGGTAAACACCATATCTCATAGACCTAGCATGCAGAAAATGGACACAGTAGGAAAAACACAAAACACTGCATCTATTAAATATTTACATGTTTATTTCAGACTTACCACTCTATAAAGAAAAAATAAACCTCTGAAAAGTTTTTGGAAATATGGGACTCTCCTGGTACAAGAAAAAATCCTCTTCCTGAGCTTTAGATTTTATCTTTTTCTGTTCTCTACAGGATCTACTAATTACTATATTCATAGTATATTTTTTAATGTGATTGAGAATATAAGTACTAGATAGTTAGCATTCTGCTCTTGATGTTTATGGGAACACTGCCAATGATATAATAGCACATTTGATGATTAATGTATGTTTCTGGAAGAAATTCTTACAAGTAAAAGCAGTTTCCAGCTATTTACAGAGTTTTGATCATGTTTTCACATTCCATGTTATCAGCTACTCTCGCTTGCTCTATTGTGATGAATGTAATATATCACCCACTAGAATGATCTTTTCATTGCGTTATGTGAGAATGTTTTAGTTCCATCTTTCCTCTCACAAATGTGCTCTAAAATCGTACCCTTTTGGACAGTCATCACATTTTAGCTTCTGTCTTTATTTCATCACTGAGCATGCTTAATTTCTAAGATACTAAGTCTAATTTTCTTTATTGATGCAATATCTTCACACAACCTGTCAGCAGCAATTTTGAAGACAAGATGATTTTCTGTTTGGTGGGGCATAACCGGGAGTGATCTGGAAGTTCTTGCCCTGGTGATGTCCTCTGCCTTCCGAGTGTTAGCAGCCGCCAAACATCCTGCCTGTCACTCTCTTTTTGGCAGCCATCCTCCCACCCCATTCTGCCCTTCCCATCCTGGGGATCTCTGTTTTTGACTAAGGAAAAATAACTATTCTTTCTGCTTCTGGACACAGCGAGGCAGAGGGTAAAACCAACACATGTTGGAGGGCCAATTGTAGTTTTCTGACTAGATGCTGAAAGAAGGGTGTCCCAGCGCTTCTCTCCTCCTGCCTCCCCATCTCTTCATTTGGAGAAGCTTCTTGTTAAAATAATTAAACATGGCAGCCTTTAGACCAAGGTGGTTCTAATGGCTCGGGAGCCTACACAGACAAACCAAAGCCTAAGTCAGAGTCCATGTACTCAAATCCCAGAAAATGAAACAGAAACAACCAGTCACAAACAGCCACCAGGCTTTCCCAAATAAGGCAGCTGCTTAAACTATAGACAATCAAAATAATGGCCTTGTTTTCCTTTCATCTTCTCTATAAAAACCTGCCCCCTCGCCCCTGCGGTGGAGCACTCTTAACCACTGCAGTCTGGCACTGCCAAATTTAAACCCATGCTTACTCAACTAAACTCACACATTTTTATGTGCTGTGGTGTATCTTTACACCGTTAATACTCCCCCCTTTTGCCGTGATGCTTCTCACATATACGCCGGACTGTTGTTTTCTCTCCTGAACAAATACCGCATGTTTTGTATATTTCAAGGATCTTTATGATATTTTATTACCCTGAAGATAATGATTTATATATTTTTTCCCTGCCCCTGGCTGCACCTGCCTGACAATTCTTGGGGTTTTGATGAGGAACTGAGTTTTCATCTGCCATCTGTACACAACACCAGTATTCATTTTGTTTTTAGATACTTTTTATGTTTGTGGCTTTTTTTCTTTTAAGTAACAAATACCTGCCATTTGCATAGCTAATTCTAGATCTGATTTTTGAAACCTGATGTCCAAAGTAGTGAGCTTCTCTTCTGATCAATGCGTTTAAAATAATCACCTTAGGAAAATTAAATATTTTATTCAAATATATTCTTAAATACATAGTAAATTTGATTGGAAATCACAGATATAATTTGTTACACACACACACACACACACACACACACAGAAATGCCAAAATATATTTCCCAGCCTTTGGAGCAGAAAGTACCATTTAGTTCCCTGATGTTGGGTTCATTTTGAGATTCAGTGATTCCAAGAACCCCTGCAGCAAATGAAACTTTTGTGATAGATAGCCTCCAGCTGTTATGGGGTTTAGAGCTTGGTACTTTGGTAATTGAATTCTTCTGAGTATGATGTTATCCCACCTACTCTTTCCAAGATATCAAGTTTTTAATGAGTTACTTCCCCACAAACACATATTTAACACTCATAAGTGAAATCACTTACTACTAAGACCATAAACAGTTATATACAGTTATTTTAATCATAGACTCTCACAAGTAGACACTTTTCTACACTATTACTTCCTCCTAAGTCATAATAAAATAGCTAGAAAACCTGAGTAGAGTCTAGTAGTCTGAAATATGGGTAAATACAGCATGAACTTATGTTATTTTTGTCATCAGCAGGCTTTATGATCAGGGTTATTCTTGTTTTCTTTTGTTCCCAGAACATTTCCCCTCCTAGGCTCCTGCAATGCTTTCAAATATAGGAAAAAAATTAAGAATAAAATAAAAGTTCTGTTTAGTGTCTTGGGGAAAATGGAGAGAGGTAAGGCCTGGGATGGTGAACACACAATACAGTGTACAGATGATATGTTCGAATAATTAATATTTTTATTTGAGATTTAACTGAACTTTGCGTATGGCTGACACACGTCACCTCTTTGTGCCCATTGTGCCCAGTTCCTCAGCGCAGGTGCCCTCCTTACTGCCTTTGGATGTCAAAAGCCCATCTGCTCTAAATCTGCTGCAGGCCGAAAATACACCTCTTTCCTCTCTTTCGTACTTCAGCCCTCATTTAACTTACATTGCTTCATGACTGTTAGATATGAAAACAAGTTGATTTTTTCTTTTAAATGAAATTGAATTTGGAAAATGGATGAAGTGTCTTAACTCTGGAGAAGATGTTGGGAAATAGTGTCAGCACAAATCTATGATATACACCGTTTTTGAGCTATGTAGGAAATTGTTTTGTAGAGTGGTAGAAAGCTATCTTTTGAATTATATGATACAACCTACTGCATGGGGAAGATATAAAAGAAAAGTTTAAGGTACCATTTATCAAGATGGAAGAAGTAGAGTCAAATTTCATGAAATGCTAAATATTTTCCAAGGACGTAAGAAGTTTAATCCATGGAGTAAAAGCAGTAGGGAAAAGGAAAATGGAATAGAAGTGTTCCGTTTTCCCTCTCTCATAGGTGGTGGAGCATGACAATATTCACCTTTCATTCCACTGTTCCTGTCACCATCACATGTTGGTCATGCATCTCCACTAGATAATGTAAATCTAAAAACTTATTCTTGAACTACATTTCAATGAATAAATATGGCTACATAGACAAATCTACCTCAAATTACTAGGAAACGTTTGAAAATATTGTGTTAATAATTGTTAACTATATATATTTTATGGTTTTTAATAAACATTCATATACATTTGGCAGATGTGCCCTTTTAGGGAGTGAAATTTAATATACTCAATATTCAAGGTGACATTCACAATATTTAACCTGGACAGAATGGACACTGACCAATAGGCACTGGGAAGAGCTCTACAGTTGACTCCCACCTAAATGTGAGCCCTTTGTGCAGTCATTCTTTCTTTCAAAAGTCATTGATTGATCAAATGATTGCACAATTATTATGTGTCAGCTGACAAAATTATTTACAGGTATTTATGCTTGTATGTTGAAGTAATTGAGCTAAACTAATTTTAATTTCTTATATAAAACTTCCGTTATTCTCTACTTTGAAATTCTGTACATTATTTCCAATACATGGCTAACAATTTATTTTGAAACATTACAAAAATATAGTACAGTACATTAATTTATAGCATTTGTTAACTGGAAAATTCAGCAATTAATATTTGCAAGTATTTTAAGCAAAATGATTATAGGGTTATTTTAAAATTATGTCTAAATTGATTAATATCTTTACTTGTACCTTGATAAAGTCATTTAACTTTATAATTTCCCAAGAAAGTAAGCCTCCAAGCTGATTGTTCTGGCTCTGTGGAATTTAATTCAGACCCCTTTTTCTAAATGTCAGGAGAGTAGCTGAATGTTTAGTTTCAGCTCATATTTTCCTAACAAAGCTTTTAAGTGCTCAAACAAGAACATATAAACTGAATTCAACAGTTAAAAGTCCCCATTTCCACTTAACTTGCTGATAACTTCTGAGGAGGTTGAGTGAGCTAATGGAAAGTTAAATAGGCCGAAAGAAGAAAACATGGGAGTTAAATGATCAGGATTCTCTTTGGCTCCTTTACTCTTGGCTGCCTGCAGAACTAAAACACTTTGCAGAATGGACACCGGAGGTTAGAGCTGTGTTACGAGATTTTCAAAATGGAAAAATACTAATTGTTTATCTAACTAAATTAGTTCCTTTAAAATAGCAACAAGTAAGATATACACTTAAAAACATTAAAATATTTATTTCAAGTGAAAAATGTATAATATATCCAAATATAATATTTATAATATATTACTTGTATATATTTCAATATGTCTATAAATCTATATACACATTAAAGATAAAGTATACACATTGTGAAGCTATTTTTTTTAAAAATATATTTTAATTAATTTCAGAGAGAGGAAGGGAGAGGGAGAGGGAGAGAGATAGAAACATCAATGATGAGAGTCATTGATTGGCTGCCTCCTGCATGCTCCCTACTGGGGATGGAGCCCACAACCTGGGCATGTGCCCTGACTAGGAATCTAACCATGACCTTCAGGTTCATAGGTCAATGCTCAACCACTGAGCCATGCCTGCTGGATGAAGCTATTTTAATACACAGAATAAATTCAAACCCAAACATGAACTATGCTGAATTTATAGTCACACTCAAATTCATCATTTAGCAAAGAAGAGCAAAATGTACCAACATATATCCATTTATTATATGAAACTGATAAATGGAACAGAATTTATTGTAGGTTTTATGATTTTATTTAAAACAAGTAAATTTGACATTTATTTTTAAAGAACCTTATTAGGGACACCAAGATATGATTTTTAGGAAGTAATAGGTGATATGTATGTTATTATGAAAAGAGGTATAATGCATTTTTTATTTTAAGTAGTTAGTGAATATCTTGTTTAAATAACTCTCCTACCTCCTCCAACAAAACTATATCATTAATGTTTTGAGGTGTTTTTTACCTATTTTCTTGTAATTTCATTTTATTCTTATGGTTTTTAGTGATAATTTAAGTGGCAGTTTTAAATTTGTATGAGAGAAAAAATGTTGACTGTGAATGAGAGATAGGAAGCAATACTAGAGAGAACCAAAGATATGTCATCACTGGGGAAAAATGGCGAAATTTAAAAAAATAAAGTGTTTCAGTGTTGAAACAAGATGAGTACATTATTGGATTCAGTGGTCTAAAAACCCATTTCAATTTTAAAAAATGTTTAGAGAGTAAAACTTGTGTAAAATAATTTTAACATTTTATTTATTGAATTTAATCATTAGTGCTTAAGGGAGCTCATAGTATAGTCAAGTGACTGAGAAAAATGTTTAGGGATTACTTTCCTAATGATTATTTATAGGAGAGAGTTAAAATATGAAATTTTATTTGGAATTGTTCCAGGTTCTGATCATCCCTGGCAGGCTAATTTTGTCAATAAACACCAAACAAGAACCAACCATAACCTCGTTCTCAAGATTAAATGAGCTGGAATGGTATGTGGCGGGCTTACTTTAACAGACACCAATCAATCATGTTGTAACAGAACATCTCCTGCATTGATGAAACATGTAGGGTGGCCATTAAGTCCGGAATGATTGATAATATTATTTTATCTGTATGGTAATATACAATATGCATACAAAATATGCCAATACACCCATTCATTATTAATAGTCACTTATGTTTTCAAAACTTTCTTACTTCACCTGGTTATACCCACAGTCAATCATTGGGGAAATTGTGGAAAAAAGATAGAAGATAAAGAAGTTTTAATATTTATGTTAGTGATACAATGTCAATCCTTATAAAAAAAAAAAATATGTGATGAATAGAGGTGGACAGCAACAAAGAAGCTGAATATAATACATCCAACCAAAAAGGCTTGTTTTCCTTTCATAATCATGTGACAAATTTATCAACTCTTTTCTAGAACTAAAATTATGAGATATGATAATCATTTAACATCTATCCACATATGGGTGAAATGTATTAGAAAGATTTACAAGAGGGTGGGGCATTAACCGACTGTAATGATTATGTAAAATGTACCTGTATTTACGCCCTTATATTTTACACATCCTTATTAGTATCTTGTGATAATCCAGTCCAGATTTTTCTTCTCACTCCCAATTATCCTCAATTCTTTTTGCCCTTATTGCTTCAGTGTTATTATCTTGACAGACAGAGATATTTAAATATTTCCAGCACAAATCTAAATCATTCAGTGCTTGAAAAAATGAAAGGGATTTATTGCAGTCACGATACCAGAAGAAATGATAATGTACATTTTCTTTGATATTTCTGTATATAAAACATACTATAGTGGCAGGTCCTGATTTTATAATACTTATGTAATTATAATGCTTATATAATTAGTTGTTATGGTGGTGGTGGTAAGTTCTTTAAAAAATAATACTAGCCTGGCCAGGCGTGGCTCAGTGGTTGAGCGTTGACCTGGGATCCAGGCGATCAGGGTTTGATTCCCTGTCAGGGCACATGCCCAGGTTGCGGGCTTGATCAATGACTCTCTCATCATTGATGTTTCTATCTCTCTCTCTCCCTCTCCTTTCCTCTCTCTGAAATCAATAAAGATATATTTAAAAAATAAATAAATAAATACATATATACATACATAAATAAATAAATAATACTAAATAGCATACTTTGAAAATGTTACTAAAGAGATAATAATATGCACACATTCATGGGTTTTACTAGGGTCTTGGAAAGGTAGCATGCAAATGCTACCTCAAAATATTAAATAAGTAAAAATATGGCAAATCAATAAAATATGTTCTCTGGATAGGGAATGTATTGGATTTGTCTCATAAGATATTATTTGATTTATGGCAGACAGGGCTATTTTTCACAATTTAGAATTAGGCAGCTTGTGCTCAATGACCCATGCCTTGGTTTTCCCTTGATTGTTTTATATGTTTTCATAGTGTCTCTGATCAAAGCTAAAAATAACCTAGTACCTAGGTTTTTATTTCAAAGAAGATATTAAAATGGGCAATGGTTAAAAAAGTAAAACATACTAAAACTATGGAAGAAAGTGCTCCTTTGAAACCCTAAAAGGCTCATAAAGGCACTCATCGATACAGCAGGATATAACTAACAGCTTAGTATTACTAAGTTGGAAAAAATTTACTTCGGGCAAATTAAAATTGGTATGAAGGATATGAGTTGATACTCATTTATGTGGAATTTTAAGAACATAATTTGTTTGAAATTTTTATAAAAAGTAATTAATCCATTAAATCTTTTATGAGTAATTGCTAGTCTAATCTTAGTTCAGTTATTTTTTCTTTGAAATACTCTACTATAGTATATAATAATATAAAATTAAATTTGATAATAATGATGAACACTTTACTTTTACTGATTCAGTAAAGTCCTACAAATATTCTGCATGTGTTAGGTAGTAAATTATTTTATTTAAACTGGGAAAGAAGGTAAATAACATGCCTAAGGTAACATACTGAACAGATGACAAAGATAGGACTCAGTTCTTTATAATTCTTTTTAAACTTTATACATTTACTATAAACACATAGAACTGTATCAAATATATTATATTATTGTTTTAGTTTTATATATTTGATTATTGTTTCAATTAAAAATATTATATATGTTATATATCATTCAAATATTTTGCACATATTTACATTTTTATTTTATTATAATTTTAGTTATACTATTCTTTTGATAAAGTATTTAAAAGGATATGTGTATGAGTTATGAGCTGAATTGTGACTTCTAATACATCATATGTTGAAGCTCTAATCCCTGGTATTTCAGAATACAACTGTATTTAGAGATAGGGTCTTTACAAAGGTAATTAAATTGAAAGGAGGTCATTAGGGTAGGCCATGATTCAATATCACTGCTGTCTTTATAAGAAGAGGAGATTAGGACACAGGTACACACAAAGGGAAGGTTATATGAAGACATGAGGAAGACTGCCATGTACAAGCCATTGAAAGAGGCACCTTAAGAAACCAACACTACCAATAGTGGTCTGGAAAGTCTGCTCTCCAAAATTGTAAATAAATACATTCCTGTTGCTTAAAAAGTACCAGTCTGTGGTACTTTGGTAAGGCAGCCCTAACAAATTAATACAGAGTACTATATATATTCAGGGCATACTTCTAAACATAATTATATAAATACTCTTCTATATTGTTGAAACTGATGTCATATTTCATAAAATTTAATAAAAATAAATAAAATAGCTTATGAATATTATACATTACTTATTGCATAAAGTAAGCTTTCTCATGTAATTTGAGATTCTACATCATATTACAGTATATTCTAGCAATGTTTATTTCTCTTATTTATATGTTAATCATTTCACTGGGAATTTAAGAAGTAGAAATTTAGTCATATGTGCTTTCATAGGAAAAATATATAAACTATATAGTTTGAAATATTACTATTGAACTATATGGAAATTATCAATAGGTTATGGATTATTATGTTAAGATTACCAAGATTTCAAAATGAAATCTTATAACATCTATAAACTTTCCACTTAAATTTATTTGTTAATGAGACCTATTTTTCATTCATTTTTCTAATATGAGATGCATTTCTGAAATGTCAAGTACTTTATTTTAAATGGTCAAGCTACTTACTAAAAGGAATTTAACTAGTAATAATATGATAGTAATTATATAACAATATAATTCTATTATAAATAGCTTGAGAAGTGAATAAGTAAATTTCATATCAATATTCAACTCTCATTTCAGTTGATTGTATACTTAACTATTCTTATTATCATGATGCCAAACACAGTCATTTCTTTCCTGCCAGTGTGTCTCATGTACTCCAGGATTTGCTACTGCCTTAGTAAGGAAACTACACTTATACAAGTTATTCTTCCATTGGTTTATTTTCAATTGCACCTGTTTCTTTTTTTTCTCAATTACTAACCCTTCAACATTTTCAGAAAGTTCAAGTTATTTCTTATATGAATCGTGTTTAACAAATGTATTTTTTCATATGAAGAGTCAATTAGAACTCTGCACTGAGCCTGAGCACAGCACTTGCTTTCTTCCTCCAGGTAGATTGTTTTACAATTGAGTGTCAATTCCCAAAACTTGAAGAGTCTCTGAATCAGTATAAAAACCTCCAAATCCAACATGCCAGGTTTCTGTATCACCAACAGTGTTGGCAGAATCCATTGCAGACACCATCTGAAGGCCAAATCTGGCAAATATCGACAAGAACTCGACAGATTTTTACCAATGCGGCATTTGAGACTGACTCTTACCAATGAAGTAAAAACAATAGGACTGAAGATATTGTCTAGGTAGTATTTCCAAAACAATGAGTAAAGAAATATATAAAAATCTCTTTAGAGGGCATTTATTTATTAAGAAGAGGAGAAAATGCTTAATCTAATATATTGAAAGTTATAAAGTAAAAGAATAATAATTTATCATGAGCTTTATATGATCAGATTTTTCAAAGTTATTGTGAAAATTTCAGTGGGAGTAGAAGATCTATTGAAATTTCTAGGTATTGAATAATGTTTGTTAAGTAAAAATTTTTTAAAAATATATGATTTTCAATAGATATTAATGATAATTAATTATTAAAATAATATTTCATGTACTTTAAATGATTGTGGTTTAGTAAATATAAATAAGGAAATAAGACAGAAGTTCCTTGAAAACATAGTTGTTACTAAAATATATATTTGGCTGATATTTCCATAAGTTAGCTTTCTTCTAGAACTCAAGTTTAAATTATAATTGAAACTATAATAATGACTGCAAAAGATATGTAATTATACAAGTAAAAAGCTCATAATAAACAACCTCTGCATTCTTGCTATATAAAATTGATATGATAATTATAATAATTCTGATCCTACTCCTGTTCCTAATTATTTACACATTTTAAAAAAATAGGGCTATTGCTATCAGACAAATAATATAAATATAAATATAAATATAAATATAAATATAAATATAAATATAAATATAAATATAAATATAAATATAAATATAAATATAAATATAAATATAAATATAAATAATATAAATATAAATATAAATATAAATATAAATATAAATATAAATATAAATATAAATATAAATATAAATATAAATATAAATAATATAAATATAAATATAAATATAAATATATATTTAGACAAAAATATTTACAAATGTTCATATGGAAAATAATACAATAATTAACAAATGATAATAAAAGAATAAACTGTGTTTTGCATACTCACAACTGTAAACCCACTTTTTCCTCACGTGTGTATGTGTGTGTGTGTATAAAATAAGAATTGTACAAAGTCCACTAGAGGACTTCTGATCTAGATGGCACATGGAGTACATTTTATTACCTAACTGGTTTCCACTAAGCCTCAATAATTCTTAAAGTATTTTAAGTATTGGTACATGCAGAGCCATTTTCATAAGCATAAATTCCAGTGCTTCAGAGAACTAAAACTATAAAGAACCCATGAGAGATCAGAACCTAATAGAAGTTAATGGGGAAAGATAGAAAGAAAAGTATTTAGCTATGACATAGCAACTTATGTGACAGTGTTGTAGCAACTTTTCCAAAGCAGAAGGAACCTCCGAGGCAAAATTTGGTTCAGATATGGAGACTAATGATGCCAAACACATCAAGAAGGCATTAAAACATTTGTTACTGATATACTTGAAGTCTCTGGGGCAAAAAGGGTCAGACTCTCGATCAAGCCTTAAATGGCTTAGAGTTTTTTATTGTGATTTTAGGGCTAGGGCCTGGGTGAGGGTTCCCTTATAAAGGTAAGAGCTGGTGTGGATTAAGTCTCCCATTGGTGCCAGAGGAGGGAACATCCAATGTTCTTATCTGCTTGCCCAGATGTAGGGCAGAGGGAAAGTTGCAGGGGTGAGGCATAAATGCTGTCAGCAGTCATATTCCAAAAAATGGGGTCAGAATCCTTATTACAGAGTGATTTCAGAGAAGTTTGGAGCAACACCACTACACCTGGGGACAACTGAAGTGATTAAGATAGGTTTCCAACCTGGAAATTGGTAGGCTGCTAATTACTTTGCATTTCTGCTCCCCCCTAAGAGCTGAAGGGCTGTGATTTTAAGGCATTCAGCCAAGACAGGGAATTTTCTGGAATAAAGAACACAAGGTAGTGCTTTGGAAGGCAGACAATTAGAGAAAGGTACAGAATACCCCTAGTGGAGACTGCTTGTTGGATTCACTCAAGTTCCACTCTCTTTGGAATTAAGCTAGATACTGTACTCAGGTCCTGAGAGTCAATTTTCTCACTCCAAAGCAAAGAAGCAGACTCATTTTGAAATGCAGCTCAATGGCTAAGATGAACTCACAGGAAAGAATTATAAATAGATGAAGTAACATCGCCATGTCTCACAGACTACTTAGATGGGAAGATACATAGAACAGACAAAGAAGAAAACAAAATAATTAGGTTCCTACCTCACAACACATATAAATGTGTTCTATATTATTAATTTTTAATTATGCAAAGGTAATTTAGGGGAGCTTTATTACTTTACAGTATAAAGTGTTTATTTTTAAAATTTTCAGAAAGCATAAATCAAGATGGGAAAGAGTATAGCTTCAATACTAAAAAATTAGAATGTTTGTACTAAGGACATTTTTTTAAAAATTAAAAATAACTATCAGGATAAGAGCTGATATTGAAACCAGACAAAAGGGGCTCAAGGCCACCTGTCACTATGTGAGTCAAATTAAGCAGAAATAGGGTTGAATCATATGCGAGCATTTATTCCATTATTGCCATCAAATAATGGGAGAGCAGTTGGTCACCCTGGAAATTCTGCTCTGACCACCCCTCGCCAGTAGGCTGATTATATACTAGTGAGGGAGAAGATAACTTTATGCAGCTTCGAGCTACAAGTGTAACAGAGAAAGGGGAGGAGGGGAAGGTCTGCAGTTGGGCCTTCAGGAGCTCAAAGTCCCATACCAGGTGGCTAATCTTCTATGATGTTACAAACAGCTCAGCTGGTTCCTGGGACCAAAGAGTGGTCATCTTTTCTGAAGCAAACTCCTGGAGGGGGTCAGGGTCTGGGCATCACAACCAAATCAAAGTGTATCCTGACCTTGGTGTGTTCTCAAAATGTATTTCTTTTCTGAGTCAATGACCCACCGAGGCATCTTATCTTTTTATAGTCTTGTCTCATCCTCCAGGTTCCCAGGGTCTGTGAGAAAACTTCTTATCTCTAGTTAGTAAGGTTAATAATTATTAAACATCTGTGGCTCTATTCTTATTACATGTCCTTCCCCACTATCAATATCACTACCATTATGATTTCATACAATTTAAAAACATGACCCAATAATATATATTTATAAAGGTAAAAGCACAGGAAAAACATTTCTGACTATAATCTGGAATATCAAGTTCCTTACAGTGTAATGTCCTCAAATTGAGAAACCATGTTTTACATGAGATTTTGAAAGAAACCAACATAAGTAGGTCACAGAGCTATGTTTTTCAGTCTTTAACATTTAACAATTATAGATCATTTGGTTTAAGATGATTCTTTTAGTAATATTTAACTCACCTCCTTTAAATTTATATAATTAAACTTATGTAGAATCAGAAATACATACAATTCCCAAACAGTAAACAGAAACATAATTATTCATCATAGGTTTTCTAATATTATCATCTGAAAGGTGCTAGCATCAACTTTATTACCAAGAAAGTTCAATAAGTAAACTTTTGAAAGTCAATGCAAAGTTTAAATTTTGTAACATCCTATGAGAGTGACCAGTGACCAGCTTATCAGAGATGAAATGTTACATTGACCAAAAGAAGAGGAACCTGTTTCTCCATTGCACCGGTACAATTTCCCAAGCTCCCACATGCAACCATGCATTCAGAGTTCTCTTTGGACAGCCATTGGGAAATAAGAGCTCTTTTTTGCAATGCTTCATCTTCTGAAGCATTGAAGTGAGCTATATATAAAGAAAAAGATAGCAAAACACTGGTAACAAAATTCACTGATGCTGATGCTTAAATATATTAATCCACTTCTGAGGAGAAGATAATATTTTTTAATTTATTTTTTATTTAACTATAGTTGGTACATCTCTTACATTGGTTACATAGTTGTAAGTGTATTTTGAACTGCTTTTTATTCTGAAAGAATAAATCACAAACTCTATTCTCATGGAAAACAAAAATTCCAAATACTTTAAAAAGCATAATATTCTTTCTTAATGTATTAGAGCGTAACATAACTGAGAATCAACTGGCTAATGAAAATTGGATTAGCAGCTATCTTCCATCTTGAAAATCCTTTTGTTGAAAGGCAAAAATAATAGGAAAAAATGTTTTATTATAAAAACATTTTCTAGTCAGAAAGTGAGATTTTTTCCCCTGATATTAGAGAGTATAAGTGTAGTGGTATAAAATTACAATATAAGCAATAGAGGATGATTCTATAATGCATGCATTTTTTAATATCAATAAAATATAATAAATTATCTACTTTATAAAAGATGAAATAACTTCAAAGAGCCATGTTGAAATTTTAAAAAGCAAGAAAAACTGAGAACAGAATACATATCCCTACAACATAATAAAACTCTAATTAGAGGTAATATATTGCAGACATAGTACAGTAGCAAAGTACAATTACTAAGTTGGAGAATGAAATCTTGTTATAATCATTCAGTTCAAGAAATAGGAGAGCCCTGGCCAGTTTTGCTCAGTGGTTAGAGCATTGGCCTGTGTCCTGAAATGTCCCGGGTTCAGTTCCACCGAAGGGCACATACCTCGGTTGCAGGCTTGATCCCCGACCCCAGTCGAGGCACATGTGGGAGGCAACCAACCAATGTGTCTCTTTCACATCAGTGTTTCTCTCTCTTTCTCTCCCTCCTCTCTCTGAAATCAATAAAGATTAAAAAAAAAGTTCTGTGGGGGGAAAAAAGAAACAAGAGAAAAAATATTGATATATAGTGTCAAAATCAGTAACCTGTTTAATAGTTATCATTTTCAAAAATGAACCAGAAGAAAATGACACAGAAGGAGTAAGGATAAAGTAGAAAATAATTTACAGTTGAAGAAAGAGCTGGAAAGTCATGGTAGGAAGTGTTCATTTGGCAGGTTTTATTAACGTATAAGAAACAAGATTAAATATATTTTGATTACATATTTTTATGTAAGTAACAAAAAGGGGAAACAAATCACAATATCAAAAAAATCAGAAAATGAAGCTGGTCTCCACTATTTGGCACACTATATTCCAGATCATGGCATAACCTTTACAGATATTTTCCTGCAGTTTATTATTATTAAGCCTGTACATTCCAATAGTTTTATATGCAATTTGAAGATTGGTTTGTCATCAATCTTCAAAATTTTAATCCCATTTAAAAGATAGAAAATGAAAATCTAAGAAGTATTGTATGGTATTTCAAGTTCACATAGGCAATAAGCGTAAAACAAAATTTTAAAACCATGGATATGTCACTCTAAATTAAAACCAAAAATTTTGCAAAACAATGGAATCTAAAAATTAGTTGTAGAGTGGCAAATGAATGACAATTGAGAAAGTTCAGCCAAGTCATGCCAGAGATCAAAAACAGTAAAAAGAGTGAAGTTCTGAAAAGGCAATAGTTAGAAGATCAAAGTGTGTCCTCTACTTAGCTGTGTATGTATGTGTGTGTGTCCTGTATTTCAGTCATTGTGCTAAGGAATAGAATTGTAGGACAATGGACTGTTTGATCTCAGTGAAGATTAGGCCGAAGCAAAACTTGACAGACTGATAAGAACTATCTCTATTTCAGATAATGAGCCATGTGTTACAAGATTGTAAAGGTGAGCATTGCTTATGTAACTGAGAATCTAATAGATAAAATAGACACTAAAATATTTTATACAGTATGATTTAAATTCTAAGCATATATACTGACCAAGATTTATGCTATCCAGAAGAAATAATAATTCTATGGGAGTTTGGAAGCAGTAAGAGGTAAAGGTGACATATGAGCCAAGTCTTGAAATAAAGTTGGCATTGTCTAGTTACATGTGAGATCAGGGGACACCATTCCAAATTACTTGTCTCAAAACTTTAGTCCTGATGACAATAAAACTTTTGAGTGACATATTCATGGTTTTAAAATCTTGTTTTATGCTTATTGACTAAGTGAACTTGGGATATTATACACTACTTCTTAGATTTTGTTTTTCTATCTTTTAAATGGGATTAAAATTTTGAGGATTGATGATAAATCAATCCTCAAATTGCATATAAAACCACTCTATCTCCCCTACTACTCTACCTCAACCACCCCAGTAATCAACCTCATTTTCTCTCTTCCTACAATTACATTATTAAGCTTTCTTTTATCTCCTCAAACTTCGCAGACTTCTCCCTCTCTCAATCTCAGTAGATGTCATTTCCTCCATTGGAAAAAAAAAAATACACATTCACTTTACATATCTCATTTATTCATTAAATTCTTGAAACTTACCAACATTTGTGCCTGTGCTCTACTATCCTGTCCTTTTAAAAATGCTTTTTATTTTTATTTTTTAATTTTTTAATTATTTTGCCATGGGCTGGGGGTTGAGGGAAATGGGGAGAGGTTGGTAAAATGGTACAAACTATAAAAGGAATAAGTCTGACTATCTAATGTGTAACATGGTGACTATAGTAGATAACATTGGAAGATATAATTTAAATTTGCTAAGGAAATAGAAATTAAATGTTCCAACACAATAGAGGGAATACATATATGAGGTGATACGTATGTTAACTATATGGGGGAATTCTTTCACAATGTAACGCATAGCAAATTGTCACTTCGTACACTTTAAATACCTTACACCTTTATTTGTAAATTATTCCTCAATACAAATAACACTTTCTCTGCTGTGATTTAGATTTTCTTTGGTTATTTAAATTATTAATCACAGTTCTCTTTTTCATTTCCAGGAAGCTGCCATTTCACATTCCACAGGGGACCATCTGTTCATTTCCTGCAAAGTACTGGGGGAAGGGACGGGATAAACGGCAGGTGGATGCATGCACAATAAAGTAGGGGTGACATAGGAAAGGTGCCTGGCAGCCAAACCTGGGAACAGAGATTATTGACTAGAAGGGGTGGAACCAATGCAAGCCCACCAAAATTTGGGAATACATAATCTCCCAGACAAAAAAAATTCTACCTTCTTTCCTTTCTTGACTGTTAGCTCTTGTGGCTTTTTTGCATTAGCCTGTGTTCCCTCCATGGACGTGTGGCCTTGAGGACCGCTCACTCAATGGACTGATGGACTGCAACAGGGAACACAAACTAAGCGAGGCTGATGCTGGATTGGGCTATGATTTTAATCCTAGCTTTGCTGAAAGCAAAATAGGACTTCTTCCTTGGCAGGATTAAGGGAAAAGGGACCTTGACTAAACAGCTGTAAAAAATAATCTTACCCTTTGAAACAGCATGGAGGGACCTATGTTAAATAAGCCCATCAGAGAAAGACAAATATCAGATGATCTCACTTATCTGTGGAATCTAATGAACAAAATAAACTGATGAACAAAAGACATCCAGAGACATGGAAGCATGCAACAGACTGATGAACCTGAGTTCCTCAGGTACAGGGGAGATGAAGGGGGCCGGAAGAGACTAACCAAAGAATTTCTGTGCATATGTTCATAACTCATGGACACAGACAATAGTGTAGTAGGCTGGGGGTAGTGGAGGAGGTCAATGGGGGGAAAAAGGGGACATCTGTAAAACTTTCAACAATAAAGGTAAATTTAAACAACAAAGAAATGGGACCTTGGAAACAGGAATTTAATTCCACAAAAATAAAGCTTTCTACAATATCTCATCCTCCATGCGAGTCTCAGAAAATTCCTTTTCTCATGACATTGCAAGAGACCCACATCCCGCTGGCAACAGGTGGGGACAGGAAGTTTCCCACCAATAACACTATCTTTTTTTTTTAATTACAAATTTTAGAGAAAATTTAGAAAATGTGGAAAATCAACATAACGATATTTTAAGATTCCCGAATCCCATTAATAAGCAAGCATCTCATAACAGGTTGTAAAATAATCATGTTATTGCACCATCAACTATTCTAACCAAAGTAGAGGCTTAAATGAATGTCAAAGTATATTTTGATGCACTATGATTCACATTATTTTATAAAATTTTCAAATAACTATAGTTTGAATAGTTTATGTTTATATGTACATATTTAAATCACCAAAATAATCAAGACTTAAACAAGAAAATTCAAAATTAATGTAAAAATTTTACCAAACCAAATAATATTAAATAAGTAATCAAATATAATGGGTTTTTAAATCTATATATGGTTTTGGAAGGGTATTTGTCATAGTTATGTGATACCTACTTTTATTTTATTTCCTCTTCTTTTTTAAAAAAATCTCACCTTAGAGTAATTTCAGTTGTTTTCAATTCATTTTTAGTATGTATGTTTGATCTGGGCCCATAGTAATCTGGGTTTATGGCCCAAGGCCCCACCTGGACTCACAAGCTTGGGAAAAGAAATCAACTGAAACTCTGTGATTGAGCTCTGACCTTCACACAAGGGAATGTTTTGAAATTGCCCGCGGCTGGAACAGAAACTTAAGATGGTGCCTGAGATAAATTGACTAATGCTTGTTTCGGCTTCTGTACCCAACCGCTTTTGCAAGGCCATTAAAACAGCTCACCCCCCTCCAGCCAAGGAGGTTATGGTTTTTTGCTTTAAATGCTGCTAGTGTAGGGGACAGGGACGGCAGATTTGGGTGCGGTGCTCCTGTCGTCCCCTAGCGCAATAAACTTTGCTCCTACATTTGACTCTGAGTGTGGCGATCCTTGTCATTCTTGCTGTTAAGCTATAACACGTTCAAGCAAAGCACTGGGGGAAAAGTTACTTATCAATATACTATAATAGATATTGAATTAGCTCTTAAACTCTCTGAGGAACAAGAAGCTTTGTGCACTGGGTATATATTATGTCATTTATTGTTTGCATCAAATGTTGCTTCTTAGTGTTTTCATTTTATAGAAATAAAAGATTTAATTGACTCACCTAACCTAGTAAATGGGAAACAATGTTTTATCCACAAGTGTTATGTGAATCTGAATTTCATGTAGTTACTCAATAAGTAAAATGCAGGTTATCCCTTTGATAATATGTACGGGATTTAATGTGGTAAGTTTGTTTAGTACAATTGTATGGTGTGGACACAGAAGTAGTAGTTATTTTTAAAGAAAAAAATATATTGTTTTGTTTTGTTTGTATCAGTCTTTAAATTTGTGAATGCATTACTTTGTTTTTCCAGGAAATGCATATGAAAAAACACTACCATCAACATCTACCATCAGCCTAGATTCACAGAGTAATATCAATACCTGTTCTGGTCATGAAGTTCTTCTTAAAAACACTTGCATATTGGCCTTATTTATCCTGTTTCACTTTAAACCATATAAAACTTAAGAGAAGAATGACAGTCCAGAGGTTAGTATTTCATTTCGTCGTTTTAAGAAAAGCATTTTGTCTCCAAGGACTTGCCGTTTGAGCATTAGGAGAGAAAATACTCATGTGCTGAATGATGAAATCTTAAACAAGACAGTTGTGTTTTAAATCCTCCATTATTATGCTAATATAATCTTTTGAGGTTGAAATCAGGCACAGCCTACAGGAGTCCACAAGTTCACTTTCCAAGCATAAGATTTCTTGATTTCTTAGGGAACTGAAGAATGTATTAAAATCTCTTCAGAGGTTAGATTTCTAGATCTTCAATACACCAAAATATCCACTCAGCAGAATATCACTTTTTACATTATACTGGTGTGACATTCTGCATCCCTGTTATATATTATTTTTAATGTCAAATGCAAAGTTTAGTGGCTAGTGTGTATGAAATAATGTAGTTATTTATTTTTTAAGTTGGAAATTTATTCTTAAAATGAGATTTACATCATATTAATCTCTTCTCATTGTCATAGATACCTTTTTTTTAATATATACACTGAACTAAATAACAAGTTTTATCAGCTATCTTCCTAAAGAAAATGTCATAATTATATCTTGCATTTGCACATGAATTGAAGGATATTCTGCATATTCAATTTATTATTTAAATATAATTAAGTAGAAGTAACTTCTGAAATTACAGAACAAATCTATTTAAACTGTTTTATAACAGACATAAAAAATCTTAAAATATTTTAGCTGAGAATATATCTAAATTATCTACTTAAAATATGAGAACAAACCTGTTTTCTTTAACAAGTCTTATTCAACAATTGCCATTTAGTTTTGTCTCCAATGACCATGAATCCTGTACAGATTAGCACTAATGAAGTTCATTAATTGAAAGAAATGTTAATTTGACATTATAATTCCCATTAACCTTTACTTTATTTTTTATACTTTTCATCAACTTCTAAATTTTTTAAACAATGATAGTTCTTACCATACAATTTATTAATTTATAGTTCCAATTATACTTTTAAATATGAAGATGATTCTCCAAGATAAAAGAATGAAACAAGAAAAATTTATATGTAAGGTAGCTTTGTTTTAAAAACAATTTGACTTTTTTCGAAACTCAGAATATCTAAATAAAATATTTCAAATAAGTCATTGAATATTCAGTCACTACACATTTAGCTCTTCAAATAAAAATTAATTCTTACTCATCTCTACAAATTCAAGTCCTAGCACAGAGTTTAGCCCACGTAGAAACAATATCCCTTGAAATACAATTATATATATAAAAATAATGCTAAACTTTAAAAAATTGTTTCTTTTCTTCTCTAATTATAATTACCTTTTGCAGAGTGTACATAGCAAAATATATATGATATTTAAATAAATTCAAAGATGGAATGGGCTTTCAAATATTTATTCGTGTTAACCATTTCCATTTTGCTCAGTATGTTTGGTTATTTACTCACTTAACAGTAATAAAGCCTGGGTTTCAACTATATAGCACAGGAATGTTGATAATTTTGTAACCCAAATAATTCTAGTGTACCTAAATAATAAACTCAGTTATCAAATATTTGTTTAATTCTTACTATGTTCCACATTCATTGTTTCCTTCCTTCCTTCTTCCTTCCTTCTTTCCTTTCTTCTTTCCTTTCTTCTTTCTTTCTTTTTTATTTGTTGGCAGCAAAGCTGACATGACTAGTAGAAGAGAAGAAAAACTATAAAATATAACCAAGTTTGTTCATTCAATTTTTTTGTGGGGGGAAAACATATAATGAAAAACAGCTTAAAAATTAGTAAGAGCCCTGGTAGGTGTGGCTTATTCCATTGAGCATTTTTCCAGGACACCAAAGTGTCACCAGTTCTATTCCTGGTCAGGGTACATACCCAGGTTGTGGGTTGGGTCCCCAGTCCAGGTGCCTAAGGGAGGTTGCCAATAGATGTTTCTCTCTCATGTCGATGCTTCTCTCTCTTCTACTCCCTTCCTTTCTCTCTAAAATCAATAAAAAACACATTTTAAAAGAAACTAAAAAGAAAAAATAGATTAATTCACTAATTAAATAATTAAGATTTATGAGAAATTGAAGAGTAGGTATAATGAATATGACAGATGATATGAGAAAACTGAAGACAGGTAAATAATGTAGTGATTTTTATGTGTTCATTACAGACTTTGATCAACCTAGAGAGTACACTGTCTCTTGTCTATGTGAATTATAGAGAGATCAATACTGGTGACATTAAAAGGCAAAGAGTGTCAGAATGGAGAAAAGAGGCTGTCTACTATTGATATACTTCAAATATAAATACATAGATAGGCTGAAAAATAAAGGCATTGAGATAGATACACCATATTATTAGTGAGCATGAAGAGAATGTAATCTCAGATACCAGAGACTTCACATAAATAATATTGCCAAAAAGTATATATATATATTGCCAAAGAGAAAATGTCTTAATGAAAATAAAAAGTTATTTACCAATAAGAAATAAAAATTATATGCATTTCACATATCTTCAAAGTTATGAATCAAATAGAACTAAAGGGAGAAATTGACAAAAACAAAACCACAGTTTGTATTTTGAAAACCCTTCTCTCAACAACTGATAAAACAATTAGGCAAACAATAAGCAACAGAAATATCAAACACCTAGATCAATTGGATAATTTATAGAACAATCCACTCATTATTTTCAAGGGCAAAAGGTATATGTATCAAATAGACCATGAGTTTTAAATAAACAACACATTTCAAGGATTAAAATCAAATGGAATGTTTCTTTCCAAAGATGGAATCAAACTAAAACTTAATAGTAATATGATATAAAGGAATTGAAGATACTTGAAAGCAGAGCAGCACACTTAGAAGTAATGCATGGGTCTAAGGGGAAAAAAATTGCTAAGGAGATAAGTAATTATTTTTAACTCAATGATTATGAGAATGAAACATATCAAAATTTGTGGAATGATTCTACAACAATACCTAGAAGAAAATTAATGGCTTTACAGTTTATGTAAAATTGAGTATTAGTTTAATATTAGTGTATAATATATATTAATATAATATTAGTTTATATTAAAATATAATAATATATATGAAATTTCTAAAACCGGTGAGTTAAGGATTCTCCTTAAAAAGAGAAAAGTAAACTCAATATAAGTAAAAAATAATAATTTCAAAATTAGAACCAAAACAAATAGAAGATAAAGAAACAACACAAAAAAAAATCATCAAAGACAAAAGTTTGTTCTTCTAGAAGGTTAATATAATTGATAAACATATAATTTGACTGATCGAGGATAAAAAAGAGAAGACAGAACTTATTATATCCACAATGAACATAGAGTAATCATTAAAAACTATAAATATTAGAATAATTATATATATTATGAATAATTTTTTGCCCATAAGTGGTGTATCTCAGAAGAAATAGACAAATTCTTTAAATTATCAAATCTGAAACAAAATGAAATCGAAAACTTGACATTCTATAAATATTAAAGAAATTACATATTTTTCAAAATCTTCCCCAAGGAAACCCAGACTCAGATTGTTTTACTTATGGATTTTTTCAACATTTAAGGTAATATTAGCATCAATCTTATTCAAACTCCCTGAGAAAATAGAGAAGGAACCAACACTGAACAACTCATTTAGTGAAGCCTAAAAAAGTTACCGTAAAAATTACATACCAATTTCCCACATGAACCTATGCACACATACAGACACACACAGGCACAAACTTAATGATCTATTAACCAATCAAATCCAAACTTATAAAAATATATTATACATCATGAGGAATTAAGGTCAACTTCAACAATATAAGTTTGTCTTAATATTTGAATTGGAGTCATAGATTTCATTGATCCCATAGATTAAATAATTAAATTTTTACTAAACAATATTTTTTATTACATTTTTACTTAGCCCTGTCTCATTAAAATATACGTAATGTTTGAATCAAAAATAGACTCATTTTTTGAGAATGCATCTAAGGAATAAATAAAGCTATTACTCAGGATATATCTGATATAAATTCAGGACTTTTGGACCAATGAAAAAGAAAAACAATAACTATATTAAATATTAATCTTGTGAATGACCTGAAAGAATACATTAAAAGTTATTATAATACATTATTTAATATGCAACTTAATATTTTGGCTACTATAGAATATGTACCAATAAACAGTTAAGTCATAGTCCAGCATAGGCCCCTGGTAACACTCAACCCAGAATAAAGAAAATGTGACATATAAATAGGTCAGATAACAGGTTATTGGTAGTGGCATTCTTGGAAAGCTGGAAAGATTAAATATTCTATTTTGAAATTGGAATGGCTGAGCTCTAAATTTCAGAAGTGTGCAATTAAGATTGATAATAGAATTTCTAGTTTTTACAAAATTGAGCCCTAGGATTACATCCTTTGAAGTGTTTGTGTTTTAAAAGTAGATATTTTCATTTAATTCTTGTAAAGATAGTTATATTAGAAGATAGTTATAGTGTTCCTACTTTAAGTTATTTATTGAAAACAAGTATTTGTTGTTTCCTATATTACCATGTAAATATATTTATACATGTTTTTATATATTTAGAAAGTTATTGATGCTTAGGAAAATGAGAATCTTTAAAAAATACCGACTTAAAATGTAAAAAGATATGAAGTAATGAGTATTTGTTAAAATACACTGAATAATTAACTACTTTTTACATTTCCAGGTTAGTCATCTTGTTAACTCTCTCCATCTGATTGTAGCCTGGTTATGATTTCTAAGTCTCAATCCCATGAATCAGTGAAACAATCTTCCTGATTACACTGCACATTGTGGAATTCAATCTCCCAGGCAATTTAGGTTGGCTCTCCTCCACATTTGACACCTGTCTCACGGGTACTTTATTTTTCACTACTCTTGAATACTTTTTTAATATCAGGGTACAGTTTTCTGCTGCATTTACCTAATTTATCTAGAAAGTACAACTCTTCTGTAATACTCTGTTTTAAACATATTTTACCTTTTTGTGGCATTCAAGCTGTTGACAGCTGCCTCCGTTTGAAACTCCCTTTTCCAGTGCATTCAGGAAGCCATTCTCTCTTGTTTTCTACTTTGTGGACAATGTTCTTGTTGGAAACTTAACTTTTCTCTGAAGTTCCTTAAATAATTAAAAAATTTCCATGGGCTCTTTTATGTTTCACTCTTCACATACACTTAGGGAAAGTTACCAATGTCTGCTTTTATTTGCCACAGATGTTTTTACAATTCTCAAATCTAAAACAATGGCTTAGAAATTTATCCTGAATTCCAAAATAAAATCTCACTGTCATTTACCTCTACTTAAATGTACTAACAACACTTCAAGTTTAGAAAAATTTAAACTAAATGTTTCCCCACATTTCTTCTATAAATTTGAATGCATGTGCATACCTTATTTTTAACAATGAATTGTGCTGCCAGTCTGAAAAATTATATACTAGAAATTTCCTCAATGAGTATATTTATTTTTTATTTTAAAAAAATTAAGTTTTTTGTTTTTCTTTTTAATACTCACCCAGGATATTTCCATTGATTTTAGAAAGCGGGGAATAGAGAGAGTGAGAGAGAGAAATATTGATGTGAGAGAGAAACCTTGATTGGTTGCCTCCCTTACACACCTGACTGGGGATTGAACCTGCAGCCTAATTATGTGCCCTGACCAGGAATCAAACTTGCAACCTTTTTGGTATAAGGGATGACTCTCCAACCAACTGAGCCACCTGGCCAGGGCAAGTCATTTTTAAATTAATGATTCATACATGATGTTTTAAAGCTGCTTTAATTGATAAAATACAGTTGTATTGAGAGAAGAACACTGAGTATGCATTACTTAGTTTAAGGGTTTTACATGAAAACTAAGATAATATATGATAAAAACATATGCATATAAGGTTTGCCATTATTACTAATACTATTTAAAGGTTAACCTTTTTAATGTGACAAATTTTATATTGAATCATATTTTCAAATTGAATTCTATTAAGTTTTAGATTTATTCCTTTATATAAACTACTTACATTACATTACAAATAAAATTCCCAGCATTTATTATGAGTAGTGTTACATTTTGCAACTTTGCATATTTTATTTTAATATGCTAACTTTCAAGTAGGCAAGTGGGCAAAATTGTTGCATGACCTTGCACATATATTTAAAATAATAGCAATAATAAAGTGCATAACACAATCTCATTTTATTGGTACTGTTCAGTGATTCCATGTCTCTGCCATTATTTCAGATGTTTTGCATAATTTCCTGGCTGTGAGAGATCCACATGAACATACATTTCAAGACAATCTGAACAAGTCGTTAATTCTCACTTATGACTAAAACTGTTAATATTCCATCAAGTGGAGTTCTCTACTACTGTGATCACTGAAAACTGTATTTGCTGTCAGCAGGCTCAATGCCTGACACTAAGTATATAAATCAGAGAATCGCCAGACTTATCAGTGTCCAAGTAAGAATTTCCACCGAGTAAGTTTGAAATACATTCTGAGTAATGAACTCCCCCCCAAAATAATAAAAGATAAGTTAGAAGAGATATATTATTCAGTTGAGGATGAGCTAAAGGAAATTTCCTGGGTAGATAAAGTTTTATGAAAGATTTTGATGTAGAATATTCATTCAGTTATATAAATTTCTTTTGGATTTCTGTTTTTTTATTAAGTTTCTGTTCAAGCTTTCACTATTTGCAACTTGGTTTGTAGTTATCCCCATCCAGAGGATCTTAAAACGTACCTAATTAGATGGTGGAATGCAAAATAATTTGGCAGTAAAATTTTCTGAACAAAAAAAGCAACATTTCTGCTATTGCTAACCCCAATACCTCTCTCCCTCACACCACTTTTATGTAGAACTATTACTTTTACTTCACCAAACCCAATAGTTGAAATACTTTAATATATCATGAAATGTAAGATGTCATTAATTAATTAAGTTAGCACCTATGTAATTTAATTTAATCTCCAATTGTTAGGATTTTCCTATTTTACTGTGGCTCGGATGGTTTAAGTAGTCTGACCAGGATCGCATAGCTAATGAGTGAATGATCTAGAATTCAATCACAACTATTCTTTTCTAAGCTCATACTATTTTTATTAATTATAATCCCAATACTGTAACCACCATGAGGCCTAGTACATACAATTTAGGTCCACCACTAAGAACATTTAACAGATTGCCATAGAGTATGTGTATGAAGAAACCTAAATTAAATACTTGGTCTAGATATTCCATGCACTCTTCATCAAAATTTTAGCAACTTGTCTTTTGAATATCAACAGCCTGGTTCTAAAGCTTATATGAAAAAGCAAAGGACTCAAAATAACCAATATAATACTGAAAACGAAGTCAGAAGACTGCCAATACCTGACTTTAAGGCTTACTTTAAAGCTACAGAGATCTAGACAGGTATTGGCGGAAGAGGAATCAAACAGATTAATGGGACAGAACAGAGAGCTCAGCCTCATTACATCCCGTGAGGTCCCTGAAAATCGTAATTCATCAGATACAGCATCCTTAATCTTATTTTTGTCTTTTTATGCATAGGAAACCTTTCTACATGAAGACAATCATATAGACCATTTATAAATGTGTTTTAAGTTTTATACTTGCACAGAGCTAGACCACATAAAATAAAATAATGTAGAGCCATACCAAAGCTTTATAAATGGTTGAAGTAAATAAAAAATTTCCCAAGGTATTTACATAACTTGCTTGCACATTAGGATATTTACTTTTCATGTCTGATACTACACAGGTAGGCCAAAAGACCAAGTTATTATCTTTGATGTCAGATTTCCTGTATTTTTGGTGATAATGCTGGCAAGCTTGAAACTAGTTGGAGATGGCTGCCATGGACAATAGGAAAAGAATTTCTGGGCCATCACCTGCAACCAGGGTTGATATAGAAGCCATGGTGGGCCTGGCTGGGTGTGGCTCAGCGGTTGAACATCGACCTAGGATCCAGGAGATCTCGGTTCGATTCCCGGTCAGGGCGGGTTACAGGCTAGACCCCCAGTTGGGGACAACTGATCAATGACTCTTTCATCACTGATGTTTCTCTCTCTCTCTCCCTCTCCTTTCCTCTTTCTGAAATCAATAAAGATACTTTTTTCTTTTTAAATAAAGAAACCACAGTGGACTCCTGGATCAACATTCATACATCATCACCTTAGTGATCACATTAATAATTTTATTTCCTATAAAAGATGAGAAGAAATGGGAGAGATTTTTAGAATTATTCTATAATTATGTTCAATCATTTCAGAATGTATTTAATTTATTCACTGATTTATTATGTAGGTAGTTTGGAAGTAGTTTAACTTATTCACTGATTCATTATGGAGGTAGTATAGAATAATGATGCATGTACTTGACACTAAAAGATGTACAAGAATATTTTCATAAACCACACTAATGTCCATGAACACTAGAATATATTTTAAAATTTGAGAAAAAATGTACAGCAATACAAATGAACTGATAACAACTATGTACAACATAAATATATCTTATACATGTCAAATTGAGCAAGGTAGTCACAAACATCTAATATATAAATTTATTTAAATAAAGTCCCAAAACAGCCAAAATGAAATTATACTCTTAGAAAACTTGACTCCTTTGGTAGGGGGGGGAAAAGAGACGGTATTAGAAAAGGAATAAAAGTGTCTTTGGAAATACTATATTATTTCACCAGATTTGATATAGTTATAGGTGATGATTTTGGATATTTTGTTGCATTGCAAATATGTACTTTTATATATGTATTGTATTGTACAATTTAAAATTTTAAATAATTAAAAGAATTTCTTTTGTCCTGAAATCTGATTTCTTCAGTTTGAGAAATTTCTAAAGCTCAGCTGTTTCATTGTCTAACTCTCCTGTATCAGTATAATTTCTCATTGTTTTCCAGGTACACAAAGTTTCTCCCTCTAATTTCTTTTATGTATTTCCTTTCTGAACACCATACTGTTTATATAACTATCTTGTACCTTATTTCATTCTCTAAACAAATAATATTCCAGTCTGGCCCACATTGTTCTCCTTATTTTATGTTATTTTTTAATCCTTACCCAAGGATATTTTTCCATTGCTTTTCAGAGAAAGTGAAAGGGGGCTAGAGAGAGAAACATCGATATGAGAGAGACGCATCAATTGGTTTCCGCCTGCACGTGCCCCGAATGGTGCCAGGGATGGAGCCTCAAGTGGGATATGTGCCATTGGCTGGAATCAAATCCTGGACCCTTCACTCTATGGATCGATGCTCTAACCACTGAGCAAAACCTACTGGAGCTGTTCTGCTTCTTATAAACTGCCTATCTCTTATACTTTCCTTCCAATGTCTTTTCAGTGTTTTTTTGTTTGCTTGTTTTTATCACCATACATTGCTTCTGTTTTATCATATTTAGGTTTTGTATATGCCATTCTTTGTATGTGACTCCACCAATCCTCTAGGAAAGTTACCATATATTAATCTCATTGTTTAAGTAGATAAACAGATTTACAAATATATATTTAATACATTTTTTACAGTTCTTTTTAAATTAAATATTAATAAAATCAGCAGTTCTATATACTGTGTTCTGCATCACTATCAAATTGCCTTTTGTGTATCAATTATTGAAAAATAGTTACCCAGTAAGTTTGGATAATTAGGTAAATATGTTTACTCTTAGTTCTCTACAAAACACATAAGCAATTTTTGAAAAATGATTATTTGACTTCATGTGGTTCCATTTATGGTCCATATTAATTGTAAAATTATCAGTAAATGAGTGCTAATTTTCCAAGATTTGGCAATTAACATATATGATCAGCTTTCCACTTTAAAATATTTAGTAGTAGGGTATCTGCTAAATTTTGATTTTTGTGTTTTGGCTGGGAAATTCAATCCTACCAATCAAAAGCTAATTATTATCATTGGTCCCAGTTCGTCACAAGGCAACATGCTGTTTTTAAAGCATGTTTTTTTGTGCATTTTTTTAAATCAGGAAACACATCATGAAATTTTTCCTAAAAAGTTATTGCTCAGAATTTGACACTGATTGCATAGAATAAAAGAACACTCTAACATATGATAAATTATAGTTTAGTGTCTGAGTGCTTTTGGCAACCATGTATTAGTCATCCCAACATAGTATTAATACTTCGGAATATTTCATGTGTATGTTTTGAAAGACAGTAGTATTATAGAAATTTTATTTTATTTGTATCAAGTTTTAGCAGTCCAAAATATACTCCCAGCAAGCATAATTAGATGTTGGTTTATAAAATGGCTTCAACATATAAACAGAACAAAACAGAGTCAAATGAACGGAGAATAAAGATATGAATGGTTAATGAAAAGCCATTTGTCTTATGAGCAGTAATAACTTTGAATGTTATGATTTTAAAATACATATAAGTTTTATACATAAATATCTGTAAACATTTTAAGTTTCATATTGAAATCATGCTATTTTAAATGTCCTTGAAAAAATTATAAGCATGATAAAAAATAAATTCTACTGAAGACAATGCAAACACTCTTACATATTCTTAAAGAAATAAATGATAAATAAAAAAAATATCTAGTTATTGTTACCTGGCCATTTTATAATGATTTTATTCATTAAATTATCTAAAATAAAGACACAGCCCGCCAGACGTGGCTCAGCAGTTGAGAGTCAATCTAGGATCCAGGTGATCAGGGTTCGATTCCCAGTCAGGTCACATGCTCAGGTTTTAGGCTCGATCCCCAGCAGGGGGTGTGCAGGAGGCAGCCGATCAATGACTCTCTCATCATTGACGTTTCTATCTCTCTCTCTCCCTCTCCTATCCTCTCTCTGAAATCAATAAAGATATATTTTTTAAAAATAAAATAAAATAAAGACACAAAAATAATTTTGTCATGTCTATGCTTAATAGAAATATGGAAAAATATCTATGCTAAAATTGAGAAGCTATGAGTTCAAGAAAATCATATCATACTAATTAAAAGTTGCTATAAAAATATAATAGCAAAAGAAGAATGTTAGTTTTATAAGAAAAAGAAGAGAATCTAAATTAAGTAAATATATGTGAATCAAACTAGATTAAACTGAAGATTGCTAATTAACTTCCTGTCAAAATGATTGTGATAATCCAGAGAAAATTTTAAAGTGAATTGATTCATCTCTAGTGTTAAAAAGAGTACAAATTTAAAGTATAGTTAGTTTAAGATTTAACAATACATATGTATGCTGTTTACATTTAGTTTGGTCAATGTAAAATATGTTTAAAATCTCTGAAAATATTAAGAATTTCTATGGAAAATAAATTAATAATCTATCGTTAACATCACTATAAAAAGTATGTTTTTAAAATTTTTTATTTATTCATTTATTTTTTATTTAGAGAGAGGAAAGGAGAGAGAAAGAGAGAAATCAATGTTCCTGAAGGTGTCCTAGCTGGGGATGGAACCTGCAACCTGGATATGTGCCCTTACCAGGAATCGAACCTGCCACCTTTTAGAGTAAGGGACAATGCTCTCACCAACTGAGTCATACTGGCATTGGCGAAAGAATGTTTTTTTCATCACTCTACTACTACCATCAAAATAAGACATAGAGCAAAAGTGAGAGAGAGTCAACAGATGTTGAACATGTTTGTAAAATACCTGTAAGTCTAAAAAGAAGGCAAATTATTTTCTTTGCTCAAGGCTACCTTTAAATTATGAATTTCTAACTCAAAGTAACCTGAATGAATAGTTAAAACCTAAACTTATACTCCAAATATTTAAAAAATCTAAACCCTGGAGCCAGAGTAACCTTTGATATTAAAGAAGAGGGAAGACACATGAAAAATATTTTTGATTTGTGAGAAATTTTGTAGAAGCTTTCATACAAGCTGCTTTATTTTTCCTACCCATAGTCAACAGAATTCAAAAAACTCACCCCACAAACTCTATTGAATGCATTTTGTCAGATGTGTCATTAATAAGTCTTGACAAGCATTTTGTTGTTATTGTTGTTGTTTTTCAGGAGTAGTGGAAGAGATAGCTATTAGAAATGATATGTCATTTACTTTATAAAATTTTGTTCATTGAACAAAATAATTCAAAGCATCCTTTGTAAAAATATTAAAAATGGAGAAATGCAATAAGCGTATCCTGTTAACAAAAAATTTAGCTTTCATTAGGAAAAAATGTGAATTAAGTGAAATAGTGAAGTATAATATTGATGATGTAACAATACAGTAATCTGATTTCAAAACTTTAAATCACAATAATTATGAGTGTGATAATGATGTGAAAATTTTTAAAAAGCAATAAATTTAACTGAACAGGTAATCCATTAAAAAATATTCACATATAAAATCAATTGATATTTCACAAAGGTAACAAGACATTTTACAGGGAATAGGAGGTGGGAGAAACATCTTTTCAGCAAAGGATACTCAAACAAGAGGTAACTATATAGAAAAATAAACTTTTACCATTATCTCGGGCCACGAATAAAAATTAATTTGAGTTGAGACATTTAGCTAAATGTGAACACAAAACCTCTGAAACTTACAGAAGTAAGCATTAGAGCATATTTACTTGAAAAAAGTAGATTATAAAGTCCATGAAAATCACTACATAAAAAAGAGAGAAAATGATAACTAACACTTCATCAAATTTAAATCTTATACTCATCAATAATAGAATATAAAAAGACAAGCCATGCTCCAGGGGAAATTCTTAATACATATATCTGGGACACAATTTGTGTCATAAATGTATAAAAATGCTATAATTCAATAAAACACAAATATGTCTAGTTAAAATAAAGAGCTGACATTTCAAAACCAAAGATATAGAAATGACTAATAAGCCTTGGCCAGATGGCTCAGTTGTTTGGAGCATAGTCCTATATACCACAAGGTTGCAAATTCGATTCGTTGTCAGGGCACCTACCCAGGTTGTGGGTTTGGTGTCCAGTCAGGGTGCATAAGGGAAGCAGCCAATCCATATTTTTCCCTCACATGGATCTCTCTCCCTTTCTCTCTCTCTCCCTTCTTCTTTCTCTCAAATCAATTTTTAAAAATATTCTTGGGTAAGGATGAAAAAATGTAAAGAAATGGCTAACAAGCTCATGGGCAGTGATGTTCAACATTAATCATTAGAGAAATACAAATTAAATGAGTTACCATTTCACACCCACTAGATGGTCAACATTTAAAAAAAAACAAACCTGCCCAGCCGAGCATGGCTCAGCGGTTGAGCGTCCACCTAGGATCCAGGAGATCGAGGTTCTATTCCCAGTCAGGGCACATGCCCGGGTTGCAGGCTCCATCCCCAGTCGGGGGCGTGCAGGAGGCTGCCGATCAATGACTGTCTCATCATTGAAGTTTCTATCTCTCTCCCTCTCCCTTTCTCTCTCTGAAATTAATAAAGATATATTTTTTAAAAAACAAAACCTGACAATGTCAGATGTTCGTGAGCATGTGGAGGAACTGGAACTGTCTTACATTGTTAGCTGTAGTGTATAATGGTATGTATATCCATTTGGAAATCATTTTGGCAACTTCTTATGAAATTAAATGTAAAGCTGCACTATGACCTGGAAGTTTTAATAGAAATAGAATCATAAATGAAGAAAAAGATGGTATAAGAATATTATAGAAACTTTATTGATAAATTCAAAGTTGATACTAACCCAACTATCCATCAACAGGAGAATTAATAAGCCAAATTGTGGTATTTCATATAATGAAATAATACCCTACCATATTTAAAAAAATAAATGCTATAACATGGGGGATCTTAAAAGCAGAGATCCTGAGTAAAATCAAACATACACACACACAAGTAACAGAAAATCTTACTTAAACTGATTTAAGCTGTAAGGAAATATGTTTCATTTTATATTTGTAGTAGAGCTGAAAGGCAACCTACATGAAAATTGTATCCTCAAAAACCTAACTTTTTTTCCCTATTAAGACATTTTTTAGAGAAGTTTTAGGTTTACAGCACAATTGAGGAGAGTACAGAGATTTCTCCTATACCCCTGTTTCCACTCAATCTTATTTTTGTCTCACGGTCTTATCTAATCCTAAATCCATTCTTCCTGTGGCCCTAAAATGGTTACCTCTAGAAATGATTGCTGCATGCACTTCATTTACATTCAGTGGAAAGGAGACAGTGATTTCCTGTGAATCTCTTAAGAAAAAAGGAATTCTTTTAATCTCACTGTCCTAAAAAGAGTTAGACCTCTCTAACATCCATCCAATCATCACTGTTATAAAAAAGAGATTACCTTCTTTGTATTAACTTGATTGGCTTGACCTGGGGTGAAATTGAATAGACACATCATTCCCAAGAAATGCTTTTGAAATACAATAGCCATATGGCTACCTTCTTAGTGACAATATTGGTAGTGTGCTCTCAGTGAAGAAAGATACATAGTTGGAGCCACCAAATAGTTATTTTAAAAGCCAGAGATTTAAATTTAAAAGATTTCATGAGATTAAAGGAGTATACCCAAACCAAGTTGAGAGAGCTGGATTTATTTTAGGTATATAAACCTAAGTGCAAACATTTGATAAAGGAAGTAGAAAGCATCTATTAAAAATGATTTTTGAAGGAACGATTTGTCATTAAGTGTACTGTGTTTCTCAGAGCTGGAACCTTTTAAAATAGCAAAGGTGTACCTGTGCAATTAAAATATTCTTTGACTGAAATAGAGAAAATTATAAAACTCTTTTGGTTTTGGTGGAGAAATAATTCTTAACAAAGAGAAAGTGTTTTATACAAATTTGTTGATTTTACAGTAATTCTGCCTATTTTAATAGTATATCACATAAAAACTAGAGATCAACTTTTCAGCTGTATTGGAGGATGCTGGAGTGCTTTTCAAAATTTTAAATCCCCATCTTGTACTTACATTATTGGCATAGTAAAAAAATAAGAAATGCTAGTTCTGAAATGGCTAATTCTTCAGAAGCCATCTGCAATCACACTGGGTGGTTTGCAGGCAGTTGGTATTAAAAAGTCACTCAGCTCATTAGTGGTCCAATTAGCTGATATGTAGTGCAGCACCCCTGTAAGTTGTCTCAACTGCCATGTAAAATCTTGGCAGGACCCTCAACTATGGAAACTGCTGGTGAAATGAAGTAAGTGGGTATTCCCGTACAGAAAGTCACCTAGACCTGATTCTCCAAATATCAATGAAATCATGTAGAATTTGCTAAGGGTACATAATTTGTCTGGATAGATATCCTAATCAAAATGTGATATCATTCCTAGGCACTGTTAATACTTAGTTTATTTAACTCAGACTTTTTTTGATGTTTGGTATGTACATACACATTTTAAAAATGAAGATAACTTTAATTTGAGGGATAAAACCCTAGGACTCTTCAGATAGGTTCTGAGATATATTTACCCTATACAGTATTTCAAACACAATGGTGTAATGAATAAATACCTATTCTTCTTAAAAAAGCTTCAATGTTTGAAAGTTTTAAGCCCCCAAAAATCATAACCAAAAAATAATACTGCAAATTGTTTCCAAATGTTCGTTCTTATATATATTGACAGAGGAGGTATGTGTGCATGCATGTATGTGTGTGTATTTGTTGATGTTTTTCTTTACTTCTCATATGCTCTAAGTTGACTGCAATATTACATGAGATTTAATACTTAATGTAAGATAGTTTGGTATGGTTGCAGACAATGACAGTTTGGTTAAATTTCATTAAAATTGTATCATTACATATCCTTCATACATAAGCAGACAATCTCTTAGTCCATTTTTCCTACAAAATGTAATAGTAATAATAAAAATAACAACAGTAACAATAATTATAATAATTTAAGGAGTTTCTTATGATCATGCCTTACTAAAATCTCCATTTTCTGGCATTCATGTTTCTTACGGATTGAATTATGTAACCTTAAAAATTCATATGCCATTGTCCTAACACCTCAGAATGTGACTGTATTTGGAGACAGTCTTTACAGAGGTAATTACATCAAAACAAGGTCATTATGATATATCCTAATCCAATATGACTGAGTGCTTATAAGAAAAGGCAATTTGGACAGAGACACAGAAGATGATACCATGACACAGAAAGGAGATCATCTACAAGCCAATGAGAAGGCCTACAACAGATCCTCTTCTCATAGCCCTCAGTGAAGCCAACCTTGCATACACCTCGAACTCTGACTTCTAGTGTGAAGAAATGTGAAAAAACAAATTTTTGTCATTTAACCTATAGTCTGTAATCCTCTGTTATGGCAGTCCTAGTAATTTAATATAAGCTTACATCTAGAAACAAAAATTTATAGATTGTTTTATTAATAATAAAAATTGGTCATTATGTTTCTAGTGGTCTAACTTACTTAGAATCTTTAAATATTTTCTCAAGAATATTTAAGCATTGTCAATATAAAAATACCTATATGTATATATGATTAAAAAATAATATATCTAAAATGTTTTTCTACTTTTATTTTTCTGATTGTTATTAAAATAGAACAGGGTTAATCCCCTAATATTAAAAACAAACCAAAAACCTTAAAATTGTTTTTTTAATAACTAGGACTGTCATTATCGTATTTAATATCTAATACAATATGTATTTTGCTAATATTAGCAATTGTAGAACAAATAATGCAATGTCTTTCTTTAACATTAAAAGGAACTTTATTATATTAAAGCATTTTTGAGTATATAAAAATCAACTGTTAATATTTACATCAAAGCAGTACTGGTCTGTGTGTTTCTCTTTAGTGCTTACTGTTTTGATTATAGTAGCTATGTAATAAGTTCTGAAAACAGTAATTGTGAAACTTCCAACTTTGTTCTTTATTTTCAAGATACTTATGGCTATTTAGGGTCTCTTGAGACTCCATATGAATTTTAAAATGGATTTTTATATTTCTACAAAAAAGTCATTAGGATTTTGAATTGCATTGAATCTGTATGTCACTTTAGATAGTATTATACTTAGCAATATTAAGTCTTTCAATCTATGAACATATAATGTCTTTCCATTTCTTTATTGTTTTAATAATTCTTTCAGCATTGTTTTATAGTTTTCAGGGTACTTTTCTTTCACCCCCTTGTAAATGGAATTATTTTCTTAATTTTCTTTTGGTTTTGTTCATTGTTAGTTAAAGAAATGAAACTGATTTTTTGTGCTGATTTTGTATACTGCACTTTGCAGAATAAGTTTGTTAGTTCTAAAAGTTACTTTTGTGGAATCATTAGGGTTTTCTACATATAATATTATATCACCTGTGAACAGAAATAATTTCATTTCTTATCTTCCAATTTAGATGTATTTTACTTTTTATTTATTTTTGCATGAGGCTTGCATTATGTTAAATAAAAGTTGCAAAATCAGGCATCATTGTTTTGTTCCTGATCTTAGAGGAAAAGTTTTCAGTCTTTCACTTTGGAGTAGGATATCAGTTGTGGGCTTTTGATAGTCTTTATTATGTAGAGATAGTTTCCTTCTATTTCTTATTTATTGAGTCCTTCTTATCATGAATGGTGTTGAATTTTGTTAAATGCTTCTTCTGCATCAGTTGAGATAATTTGTGAGTGTGTGTCTGTGTGTTTCCCTTCATTCTGTTAATGTAATGAATCACATTGATTGATTTTAATCTGTTGAACCATCTTTGCAGTCCAGGAATAAATCCCATATGATTATGGTGTGTAATCCTTTTAATGTGCTATTAAATTCTGTTTGCTAATATTTTGTTGAGGTTTTTTGCATATATGTTCATCAAGGCTAATGGTTTATAGTTTTAATTTCTTGCAGTTTGTTTTTTTGGTTTTGTATTAAGACAATGCTGGCCTCATGATTAAGTTTGGAAGGTTCTGTGCTTTTCAGATTTTTGGAGGAATTTGAGGAGAATTGGTGTCAATTACTCTTGACAACATATGTTTGGTAGAATTCACTAGTGAAGCTATATGGTCCTTGGGTTTGGAATGACTTTTAAAATTAAAAAAATAAAGTTAAGGAACAAACTTATGTTATAGTTACCATGTAAAAAATATCAAAATATTTTTGAGTTCATGCCTTAAAAATTATTATAATTCATTATTTTTTAAAGTGACAGTTTGCCCCTGAGTAAAAATCACATCATTCACTTCAGCACTAATTTCTAATAGTTTGTAATAGGTCTATATATTCTTCTTGATTTTCCAGAATTATATAGTCCAAGTTGGCTGCTATGAGTTCTGTTTCCTTAAAATATATATGCTAAAGACCTAATCCCTAGTACCGCAGAATATAACCTTACTTAAAGATGGGTCTTTACAGAGGTAATCAAGTTAAAATAATGTCATTATGTTGGTCCTAATCCAATATGACTGGTGTCCCTATAAAAACTAGATACAGAGCCAGTCACAGAAGGAAGATGATGTGAAGAGATATATAAAAAAAAAAAAAAATGGGTTTCTACATGCCAAAGAGAAAGACTGCATTCAATCCTTCCCTCACAGACCTCAGAATAAAACAACCCTATAGACATCTTGATTTTGGACTTCTAATTTATGTAATTGTGAGACAATAAGTTTCTGATGTTTAAGCTACCCAGTTTGTGATACTTTCTTAGGGCAGCCTTAGAAAGTTAATATACTGTACAGAGTGAGGTCATTATTTTATTTCATATATGACTAATTCTTAAATCATTATACGTATAACATTTTACTTACATTAAAAAGATACCCCTGCCCTTGCGGCTCAGTGGTTGAGCATGGATCCATGAACCAGGAGGTCACAGTAGATTCCCCGTCAGGGCACATTCCGGGCTTGATCCCCAATAAGGGGTGTGCAGGAAGCAGTCAATCAGTGATTCTCATCATTGATGTTTCTCTCTCTCTCTCTCCCTTGTTCTCTCTGAAATCAATAAAAAATAAAAAGATTAAAAAATAAATAAATTTATTATCTAATGATAAAATTATAATTTAGATTGAAGTATGCATTGTGATATATTTGCATTTAGAAGCACATATATTTATAGATATATGTATTGATTTTCAAATGAACCTGCCATGTTGGAAACATAAATTATGAACACTTAAAATTAAGGTAGTATTCGACCACATTTAAGAGAATGACAATTTGTTTATGTTTTCACAAGAAAAGTTAACTACTTATTAAAGGTATCTATAATATATTTAAACATACATGATTTCACTTTGATTAATGTAAAAGATTAGGAAAAACCACAAAGCCACTTCACTTGCAGAGAGTACTGTTTATTTCTACTTTAACTTAGAACCAGTAACCCTGAAGATTTTGACTGGCCAGATGTATTATTTACATCAAACAAATGAAAGATAGACATTTCTAGTGAACCAAATATTCTATTATGGGAAAACGTGAGTGAAAACAGAATCAAGTACCATTTCTCAAATAATACTATAATAAATATATAAAATTCTAATCAACAGTGTCTTCAAACATATTGCAATTATTGTGATTGTTTTTGTGGTATGGTAACACTTTTTAATACCATAAGGGGGAGAAAGAAATTTTAAATTTAATTTTTATGAGCTAATATCAAACATGTTCTCATTTGAACTTTGCACTTTTTCCTCTATTGCTTCTGAAAAGTTCAGAGCTATTTGACTTGGTTTTTATGATACTAACCACTGGGGTGGAAATACTCCCTTAAACGAATTCTTTAGGCTATTAGTTTGGATGTGCCCCATTTATTTGTGCTCTGCTATTTTCATGTACATATATTAGAGATTATGTAAGTAGGTTCTGTTACTTTCCATCACTCTCCTACCATTCAATCTGTGATTTTTTTAACTAAGGAATTTCATTATAAGATCAAAGAAACCTGTACCTAAAACATATTTAGAGGCACTGAATATGTATCTAAATGTATAAAATTTTGCACTATTTAAAGTATTTAGGTATCAAACAAACTAAATAATGGGCTTATAAGGATTTGTTATGTTAAAAGACAATTATAAGCACAGCAGTGTGTTAGAAGTCACTATAAGATAATTCAGTTAAAGATTTTCCCACTAGCATTTTTATCTTGAAACTTGGAATAGACATTTTGTAATAAGGTCTGTTCCTCAACTATGTTATATCATTGAACATACTCAGAAATATAGGAAAAAAAGAAGAAAATAATAGTGCCTATGCATTCATAGATACATTTTATGTGATTGTATAATTTTATTTATAAATAAATAAACTCCATTTTATTTAGTGTTTATCAATAACCAAAAGATCTGAGGTTTTATGCTATTTACAAGCTAACAAATTAGTCTGCTATAATTTCATGCATATTGGAGGAAGGCATGAGACAATTGTGCCAGAGACAAAGGATTTTATCACTCAGAGCAACGGTACTTGCAGAAAACCAGCATTTTCTTGTGGCTGTACACTGAGCCCTATTTCCACAAGGCGATGAGAAAAAGGCTAAGGTGACACCTACAAAAGCAATTGCATTAAAGGAGAGGAAACCTGACCCTGGCCAAGTAGTACAGTTGGTTAGACCCTTGATCCCCAGTCAGGGCACATACAAGAATCAATGAAATGAATGCATAAATGAGTGGAACAACAAGTTAATGGATTTTGTTCTCTCTCTCTCTCTCTCTTCCCCTTCACTTGATCTCTCTCTCTAAAAATCAATAAATAATTTTTTTAAAGAGGAAACCTGAGCTTAAGGAATCTAAATTTTTATACTTGACAGTAAACATGCCTTTCATTTGCTCATGCAAAAGACAAACTCTCTCTCCCTTCCAAGGCTATTTGTTATACAGATATCCCTGGAAAGATAAACAGGAACTAATTTATCTAAGTCTCTGCTTAAAAGATATAAAAATTGTGGAACTTAAGAAGAATTATCTTCCAACATTGTTTCATTTTGGTATTGTTTAGAAATATATAAATTTGCATAAAGGTCAAAGACTTCCAAAAGAAATATTGTTGCTTGCTTGCTTGCTATTAATCAAAGAGGTTTAGGCTGTAATAAAGAAGAAAAAGTATTTATTTGAGCAAAAATAGTTGTAATCTGTAAGTTACGGATTCAGGTAACAACCTAAATTGTACTCCAGAGAGAACAAAGAAAAGTAGGGTTTATAGGCAAAACCACAAAGCACAATTTTTCATGCGTATGAAGAATTGCTGGCCTGCTTAACAGGAATTGGTTAGTTCCAATTTTGCAAATGAGGGGGGTGAAAACTTCAAGGAGGAGGTAAAATCCACATGTGTTCACACAGCAGTTGTGGCCTATGGCTCAGCCTTAAACTGAGATTAGCAACAGGTTTAGCAATTTAATAGCAGCTCTGAGACTGAGGCACAAGATGTACCTAGGTTCCATTTACTCAACAGCTTCCTATTTTAAGTGACTCTCTTAGCAATGCTTATTGCATTTTATTTTCTCCATTATCATTGTATATTTAACATATAAAGGCACTCAAGACCCTCTCCATTTCTTTCTTCTATGGTAAAGGGTATCATAAGGGAAGCTCTGTCTTCATGGCTTTAGAAGGCCAAAATCAAACCATGTACAGGAAGTGTATTATTTTTGAGAGGAGTTTAAATTTATTGTTCTATGACAGTTTTTCTCGTCTTTATGATCTTGGCTCCATCCCTATTTCCCATTTTCAATTTTATATCCTATCACATTTACAGACAGCAGATCTTAAAAATTTAGGGTCACAATCTATTCTGTAAAAAACTTATTAAATGGCCTATTAGCTCAGTTTAGCCTGTATCGAAAAGAAAGATAATATAATATAAAGTCTCACACATTGCTAACTTTTGCTTAGCAAAGTTAGGGAATCTCTTAGAAAATAATATATTGTCCATTTGGTTGGCATATTTTTTAAAAAATATTACTCTTTGGAAACTCATGCAGATTTAGATAGCTGACAAAAAATTATGATTTGTCTCACTTTTCACCAGCTACATAAATCTTGTAAATTTATCAGATCACTAAAATAATGTCTTAAATATTGTCATATTAAGATACACTGAAATAATAGCATTTATATGGTACATTGGAAGATGAGGCTTTTTTTGTACCTTGAAGAGATCTCACTGGGGCTTCAGGTATTAATGGGAATCAATGATTTGCAGTGTATGTGTACTCTGTTCACAACAGTGGCACACCTGTAGAGGACCTCTGATTTGGAAATCAGTTACAATGGAACAAGTAATGTATCTTAGAGCTATGTTGTGTACATAAGAGAGAAAAAAATGAATATATTAATATGTAATATTTAAAATATTAATTAACTGTACCCTCTTATTCATTCACTGATAAACAATTGGAGAGGAAGTGTTATGTGATTTTGCAAAAGGCACTTACCTTCCTTGTCTCTTTGGTCCCAAAGCTATAAGGTAAATATTATAAACTTAGCTAATTTATGGAATTTTGAGGATTAAGGGAGACAATTCAATTTGTATAATTTACTCTACAGAGATGGTTAGTGATATTAAGAAAACATATGTGACATAAGGATACTTATTCTACCATTCCATCAAGAAAATTTCTATTAGAGAGAACATCTGAATAAATTATGACTTATCTACACAATAAAATAGTGTTGTCTTGGTCAGTTCAGGCTGCTGTCACAAAGTTACATAGACTGGGTGACCCATAAACAACACAAGTTTATTTCTCACTGCTCCTGGAGGCTGGGTGTCCAAGATCAAGGTACTAGAATTATCTAGTTCTGGTGAGAGCCCTCTCTTGAGTTGCAGATTGCTGACTTTTCACCATGTTCTTACCTTGTGGAAGAGGCAAGGGAGCTCTCTGGGGTCTGTTTTATAAGGGCACTGATCAAATTAATGGGGTCTCTACCCTAATGGTCTAATCTTCTACCAAAGCTTCCTAATACCATCACATTGAGAGTTAGAATTGCTACATATGAATTTTGGGGAAAATCAACATTCAATCTATAGCAAATCTGTTGATTTGTAATGACTATCGAGTTATAGGAACCAGAAATATGTTAAGAGTTGGTGGCTAAGAAATAGGACAAAGTGGGGACTATGGAATTGGGAAACAACACACTTCCATAGAATAAAAAGGAAAAGACAATGAGTATCTTAGAAAGTAGAAATGAATTAAGAGAGGAGAAATGAGAGGAGGAAGATGGGAAATCACAGAATTTAAAAACCATAAATAAGCCCTGGTTGGTGAGTTAAGTGGTTAGAGCATCTGCCCACGCACCAAAAGGTAGTGGGTTCCATTCTCAGCCAAGTGCATGTACCTGGGTTGCAGGTTCCATACCCGGCCCCAATCAGGGTCCATGGGGAGGTGGCTAATCCATGTGTCTTTCTTGCATCGATGTTTCTCTTTCTCTCCCCCTCCTTCCCTCCCTCTTGCTCTCTCAAAAAATCAATGAAAAACATATCCTCGGGTAAGGATTAACAACAACAACAAAAAAAACATAAATAAAATGGTAAAAATAAATGGAAATAGATCAACAATCATAAAGGTGGAAATATATAATTCTGTATGTTCAAAAAAATTTAAGCAATAGATTAGCATAGCAATATAAGCTTTACTAAATCTTTATGTAACAGGCAATTCTTTTTTTAACTTATTAAGAGTGTAGAAAATATAAAGCAAAATATAGGTGCATCATTTTATAGTGCTAGTGCAATCCTGAAGCTACTGTGGGACAATGCAAGAAAAAAATAATTGTTATACAAATTACATTCTTTGAGAGTAAAAATGTTAAATGGAAAATACAGTTAAATACAATAATAGTATAATAAAACTACAGATTTAGAAATTAAGCATATATACTCCAAAATAAATCTTGAATAAAAGAAGAAATCATAATCAAAACTTTAGAATATTTAATCTAAACAAAATTAGAAGTCCTATATATAAACACTTGTAGCACGGCTATAGCAGTTACAGAAGTAAACAGAAAAAAAGGAAATATACATGTGAGCAAAAATTATCAAACAAAAGTTGGGAAGAGTATCAACAGTCAAAAAGACAAAACTGCACAATAGAGTGAAAAACCATTAAAGAAAGTCAGTTTGAAGACAGAACCCCCCACCTCTCCCCACATACTGATCCTGGTACTTACAATGAATGTATTCGATCCAGCAGTCTTATTGATACAGTTTAATAAATTTTCAAATAATAAGCAATTCTCTCTTCCAAATGTATTAAGAGAATGTAACAAATAAACATTAAATAAAATCACTTTATAGTGCTATTATAAACATGAAGCTAGTCAGGGACAATAGAAGAAATTAAGTAAAACAGAAAAGGTTGACTAATGAAAATAGTTGCAAGGTTTGCAAAATGTAATCCATTCAAATTCTATAGTATATGGTAAAATAATAAAATATGACTACATAAGATTTAGTAAAATAACACAAAGATATTTCAACATTGTTTAATGTAAGTTCAACATTATAGAATTAAAGCTCTAAGTTGCTATAATTATCAAATTAGGTATTGAAGAAGAATTCTAATAATATTTATTCTGATTCTTGGTAAAAATAATATTGAAATAAAAAGGAACATCTAGATTTTAAAAAGTTGAAGCTTCAAAAAAAACTTTTAAAAACTAGATAAAACATCCTACTCAATGATTAATTTAAAAATTATCTTTTAAATCAATAAAAATCTAAGAATTCTTATCAGTTATACTATTTGAACATTAAACTGGATTCCCTATCCAATATCAGGTATTTGAGGAAGTCTGGTAACTGCTACTGAGAAAGAAAATCTTTGGAGAGTGAACTGGCAATATCTAAAAACCTTGAAAATGTTTATATACATTTGTAATTCTGCTTTTAAGCTTATTTGCTAAGAAATTTCCTGAATATTTATACCAGTAGATGTGTTACTCTTTGTAGAAGTGAAAATTCAAAAAACAGTACTTGTCCACTAATATTGGAAAATACCACTAAGTTATAATACATCATAAAATAGAATTCTATATAACATCTACACAATAAAACAGAATTATATCATATGCTTTAATATTGATCTAAAGCAAAATTTGAGTTAAAGAATAAAATTAATTGGCAAGGTCTATACCTGTGAAACACATAGCCAAGTTTAAGCACACCCACCCACCACAAAGGCCACGCATAATTTATCAATGCACATACAGCACAGGTGTAAAAACAGAACCTGATGTTCCTTTGTGGACCTCTGCCAGTTCCAGGAGACGCGATTAGAGGAGCAGGTGCGCCTCTTCGGGCGCTCCTGTTTCGGGGAGAGGTTAGAGTCCTGCAGGTCCCTTCACTCAGCTGGCTGTCGTCGAGGGCCTGCAGGTAAGTGCTGTTTTCACAGGTGAGATACTTCACCTTGTCTGGAAATAGTCAGCTGAGGATCTCCACACCTGTTGGGCCAGGCATAAGAATATATTTCTGTCTTGCTCTGACACTGAGTTTAACCCGAGCCCAGAGTGTTTTCCCTTTTGGTCTCTAGTTAATGCTTATAATTAATTTAACCGAGTTGCCATAGCCCATCCAATACATCACACTTTAAAATGTTAAAAATTATCTAGACATGTTAAAGTCAGAGGAGAATATCTGGACATCTCTAATTAATATCCAGAGAAAAGTTCTTTAAGAGGTTTATAAGGCCAGGAAAACCTTTTATATCTGTGCTCAAATGATGAGATTCACACATTGAGTAAAACAAGCAATTGTAAAATGAATCAAATAATGCTAGTTTCAATTATCACGTTGATTTCAAAACCAGTCCATTTTTACAGAACCATACATCTTCAGGAAGGAAAGAAAAGTTGGACATCATCTACACTAGCATATTCTCTCCCAAAGTTGCTGCTCATTGTCTGTTTAACAACTCAGTGAGAAGTCTCTTACCATCCTCACCCTGGAGGTGGCCTTCTGGCTTTATCTACTTCAAGGTGGCAGTTCTAATTACTATAAAACTCTTGACATTACACAGATATCTCTTTTCTAGTAACTCTACTCTTCAGAGCCCCAGGTAAATATCGAAATCCTAATTGTCATGGAAGTCTTTTTAAAAATTTAAAAATATATTTGTCTGAAATCTTATCCTGCTTCAAGAATATCTACTCTGTTAGAACTTCTGTAACAAGGCATCCTTTCCTCTCTCTTCCCTAACTGCTGCTGCTTGGAAGAAATTCAGCTTAACAATGTTCTTGTTAAATCATGACTCTCAGAACGCTGTGAACACTTCAATTGAAATCTGGGGACCAGACTGAAGATTCTCTCTCCTCTCCCTCTCTCTCTCCCTCCCTCTCTCTCTCTCTCTCTCTCTCTCTCTCTCTCTCTCACACACACACACACACACACACATACACGAGATGTACATTGCTCATGTTTTGCTTCTGTTTTTCTGTGCAAACACAGAAAAATATTTTCTACATAGCTATTAGGCTTTAAAAATTTTTGTTGTTGTTTTGGCAGTCACATCATAATGGTGAGCCCTTAAGCTGCACTTGGTATAAACTGTTTTTAAACCATATTATTTCCATCCAGTAAGTGTACAGTTTTTAAACTATGTGTTTTAGTAAATTTCAAGCTTTTAAAAAAGTTTTATCAAATTGTCAAAGTTTTATCAAAATAATATATTTTTAATATATTGTTTATTCTCTCTGGGCGTGTACAATCTGCCAATTTAGGCAATGTCATCCTAAATTTAATTTTTAGAAATGGGGAGGTTGGGAAGAGAGTTTTAGTAAACTGATCTCTCTCTTTTTACTCCTAGAGTCTAACAATAGTGATCATGAAATAATGTTTATTGCATAATGAATCTTCTGTTAGTCCAGTTCATTCATTACTAGCCTTTCAATAAGAGTACTCAACTACTTATGAACTTACCTAACTGATGAATTGCTTATGAATTGCTCCCAAATTTTTCAACTACATGAAATATAATATAATCACTAATTACTTAACAATGACAATGCATTTTAATAGGTTTCCTCTTCCTCCATCATCTCTCAGTTTCTCTCCATCCCATTCCCTCTTTCCAGGTAAACTTTCCTAAAACTTGGTTCTGATTAAAATATTTACTAACTGAGAAATTCTATCTGACATAAAAGCCTCAGTAGTAATTGTTCCAGTAAGTCACCAATTATTTTTATCTAATCTTTTATCACTCCCTTCAAAACTGGTGAAATCTGAACTTGAAGTTTTAACCATTTTTCCATTGTGGCAACTGAATGCAACCTACTTAAACCACAGATCCCTTGACACAGCTTTTGTGGTTTTCCCTTGGTGTAAGTGAAAACATAGCACAACAGTTATTGATTACTTTCATGGAAGGAGCTTAGTGATAATCACTTTATAAATAAGAAAAGGTATGCTAATAAAGGTTATAGAATACTCACCTAATACTTCCATTTAAGAAGTGGTAAAGTCAGGATTTAAACCCAGGTCTCATTGATTTTAATTACTGCATTAATATTTGCTCTACAGTTACCTCTAACTTCCTATAATTTATCATGTACTTGTACCTCATCTATTTCCAGTAAGTGATACATATATATTCAACCAATTATAACCAGTTTTTGTTGTTTTGTTTTTTATTAGATAACTCATGGAAAACATAGCTCTTATGTCTTTTTCTTTGTTTTTGTTTCCTCCTATTTGTTTCTTCAACTCCATCCTTCATTTCCTCTCCCTGTCTCCTACCTCATAGTCCAACATTGGACCAAAGCAAGGTTACTTTTTAAATTTTCTCACCAAAATCAGGAACCAGTTGACCCACACCTCTCTTATTTTATTAATTTTCCTTGAATTATTACTTTATTCTTAAAGTGATCCTGAAAAGATCTCAAATTAAACACTGGGTAGTTTCAAAGAGATATTACCTGCTTTACTATCGATTTTAATTTGTATTGATGTCATTGGATGTTCTTTTAGTTTTTTAAAATTGTGGTTTTTATCTATTAATTAATAATTTAGCAATAATTTTGAAGGAGTAGCTTCTTGGTTGCTAGCCAGACATCAATTTGTATATACTACTTTGTGAGTGTTTTCACGGGCCTCAGAAATTTTCTTCAGGTATAATAATTGCCCGTTAATTATTTATATTTCCCAGTAATATCTCGCCATATATTTTTCAATAAAAAATAAAGGACTGAAGAAATGTTAAAAATTATGTACTTAATATTACATCGGTAATAACTTACAACACTAGTCTGAGATAAAATATTCATCCGGATACTTTCTAAAATTTCTATTTTTGTCATAATATGAGTTAATTATTCCAATTTTTTAAGGGGATGTTCCTATGTGTTTTTAATTGGCATATCTTATTAAGATGAGTGCCAATTCAGCATGCAGTTTTTAATTATAGTATGTCAGAAAAGAATATTAAGATACATTATATAAATAAAGATGATTGCTAGAGTTAATTCCCATAATCTTAGGGTTCTAAAATTACTTTAAATTATTTTGTTTAATTGAGTAAAATGCTTATAAATAACACCTGCCTTGTAATATTCTGGTGCAATAAAATAATTTACTGAGTAAATACGTAGAATATTTAAATTTCATAGTTACAGTTTGACTGGAAAGAAAAGCATGGATCAAAAATAAGGAAATTGGGCCCTAGCTGATTTGGCTCAGTGGTTAGAGTGTCAGCCCAAAGACTGAAGGGTCCTGAGTTCCATTATGGCCAATGGCATGTACCTCTGTTGCAGGCTCAATCCCTGGCCTCAGTTGGGGCTCGTGCGACAGGCAACCAATCAATGTTTCTCTCTCTCTCTCTCTCTTCCTTCCACTCTCTCTGAAAAGCAATGGAAAAAATATCCTTGCGTGAGGATTAAATAAATAAATAAGGAAATTGTGATGTTGGTACCATTCTGAATCACATTTCACTGAAATCACTTAATCACAGTCTATTATGACCATATTTTTAAGTCATGTAGTCACTTATGATATTTGCTGGTTTGTCATTTCTTTATTTTAATGTTTCTCATTAATTTTAAGAATATAAATTTAGAAATGTTGTTTATAGTAATAAATATCACTTTAAATAATTTTTGATTATTAACAAATTTACTTCAGAAATGATCTCAAACCACCTAAAAAACTTCAAGGGGCAGTAATAAACCAATAAGAAACAGAATAGTAAAAATAAAAATAATAAGCTTTTTTATCTAGTTAAAATTATTCTTTTCTGTTTTGAGCTGTGACAACTGTACAAGGATTGTGTAATTCAGAAATTATAATGTGATAATACCATATTTCATGAATATAAGATGACAGTAAAATGCTTTCTCCTAAAATTCAATCGCTGTAGTTTTTTTTTGCTAGTTGAATATATGTCATTTTTCATAGATTGAAGTTAATAAAAAGCATTGTATCATTTCACTCTAGGTTTCTTGGCTTTTGCTTGTTCATGACTTACATTACTAAAGAATTGTGTTCATAGTCATCCAGATTAATTCTTGTCTTTATTATAATGTAATTTGTTTAATTATTTTTCTATTGATATTTTATACTGGACTTATTAATAATTAATTACTTACATATTTGTATACAATAATTATATTGTGATGATTTTGTAAATATTACAACAGAGTAATTTCCTAAAAGTAAAATTTCTAAGACAGAGTTATAAGGTCTCTTTAAGTTTTGATTTTTGTTGTCAGAAGTTTTAAAATACTGCATGCTTCTGCATGAGAATATTGAGAGATTTTACCCACAGTGTTGCCAAAATAGGTAATGTAGTTATTTTAATCAGCATTTCATTAATTAGATTAGATAAACCAGTCACATTTTATATTGTAATTTTTTTCTTAATTTTACATTGAATTTATTATTGATATCTATGATCGCATTATAAAACAAATAAATTAGCTTTTGTCAATCTTAATAAAGTTAAATATTAATTATCAGGTTATTTTTTTTTAACCTGGTCTTTTTGTGATCCTGGATCCAATTCTAGTGTGTGTATGTGTGTGTGTGTGTGTGTGTGTGTGTGGGTGTGTGGATGTGTAGGCTTCCCCACACAAATAAGCAATTCTAGAACACCAGCAGGGTGTCCTACATTTTAACTCAATTCTTTATTTATTTTAGAGAGAGAGGAAGGGCAAGGGATAGAGAAATAAAAACATCAATGTGAGAGTATGACATCCATCAGCTGCCTCAAGGCACACCCCCTACTGGGGAGACTGAGCCCAAAACCTAAGCATGTGTCCTGACCAGGAATAGAACCATGACCTCTTGATTCATAGGTAGATGCTCAACCACTGAACCACACTGGCAGGGCTTAACTCAATTTTTACAATATGTACCAGCAGATAGCATCAGATTCTACTTGTAAAGTGTTTAGCCTCACAAGACTGCCCTCTACTTAAGATGCCATTGAAAGTCCAGGCTGTTACCTGTACACTGACCAACTGGCTATAAATCAGAGATTACCATGATGGCCTCCTTCGGTTAGATTAATTTGCTATAAAGGCTTACAAAACTCAGGAAACCTGTTTACTTATTATATTACTGATAACTACAGTAATTATCAGATTACTGATAATTAAAGGATATATATCAGCATTCACATGAAGAGATACATAGGATGAGGTCCTGAACAAAGGAGCTTCTGTCCTAAAGCTTAAAGTCTGACACAGTGGTATGTGGAAGAATTCTGGTTCCGTGACCTAGAAGCTCCTTGAAACTCCCTCCTTTCAAAATATAATGTAAGTTTCATCACCTAGACATGAGAAATTGCCTTACTGGCCATTGGTGATTTATTTGACCTCTAGCCCCTCCCCTCTCTGGAAATTATGGCATGAGTCTGAAAGTTGTGGTTGGTTCCCCTGGTAAATGGACCCCATCTTTAGATGCTTTTCAAAAGTCACTGCCTTCAACATACAGCTGGTTGTGGTATAAAAAGGCTTATTATGTATAACACAACACCAATTTCACCTTTATAGCTCTGGGGCATTTTCAGAAGCTAAAGAAAAGAGAGAATATTATGACAAAAGTTTGATGATTTAGGGCTTAGCATAAGCATCTCCATTTTGGACCCAATGTCTTGATTTTAACAATTATTAATCACAGAACATTAAAAGACGAACAAGCAACAACAAAGAGTTATTCAACAAAATATTTCTAAAATGCTCTTATGCATTTTTTACTTCTTAATGATCTATCCAGGAGTTCTGCATCAGATAAAGCACTGAAAACACTAATATCCTAATCATTTAAAAACTCCTTCATTATCCTAGCTCTATAATCCAGTGCCCTTTAACAGACAATGAACTTTTAAATATTCTTTTATTGGACATTTTCAGAATTTATATCAACCAATATTTTGGTTTCACAGAACCATCTCCACCATATTTGCCTACTTTGGGGTCCTTGATGGACTAGAATTCATTTTCTTTCATGTTCTGACATAATGTATTAGAGGACTCTGCTTTATCAGGGTAACAATTTCATTACTTAATTTTTATATTTCTATATATTTCTTTTTAAATTAAATTTATTGGGGTAACATTGGTTAATAAGATTATATAGGTTGCAAATGTACGTTTCTATGATGCATGATCTGTATGTTGCATCCAAATATTGTAGGTGGTGGGAACAGCACTGGGTATTAAATTCTGTGTGTTCACACCTGACCTGGGTTCAGCAACCTTGGAACTTGGGTTCTGGCTAGGAGAGAATTCAGAGCCAAGACCAGAACTATAAGAGAGCACTTATTTGATAAAATTATAGAGGTGGAAGAAGTAATTGCTAGAAGAAATGGGTTTGGGAAACAAGCTTTAGAGGCAAAGGAAGGTCTTTTGGGGCTTGAGACTAAGGAAGCAAATGGTAATTTGCCTGGGGGGCTGGGAATGGAAAGAAAAAGGCGAAGACCAAGGCATGGGTAGCTCCCTGGAGGGAGAGTGCTGGGTCCTCTGACCTAGTGGTTTTATCTTAGGGAAGGTCCCAGGGAAAGATCCCCTTAAAATATTCAGCAGCTTTCCAGGTTTGTCCTCTCAGGATTGTGGTCTCCACTGATCGGTTGGTGCCAGCTGCTGCTTCTGAGGCCAACCATAGCTGGTTTTGCTGCCTTTCTGGGCCTGGAGCTGGAATACAACTGAGACCTAGATGTTATCTCTGAAAAAGAAAGGTCAGGGGCTCCAAACCAGTAACCAGTGAAATTCACACTCTGGGGGTGTGGTCCCACCCTATAATTGTTCTTTGCTAAGCAACCAGGGTTCTCCACCCTGATGACCCTTTGCACCTGGCCAATCGTTCTTGCTCTGCTCATGTCTGTCTAACTGCCTATCACAAAAATAAAAAGGCAAAATAAAATTTTAAAAAATACAAGCATGAGATGCATTCCTACTAGAACATAACTGCAATGCAATCCATATTCTTCCCTCTCAGCTCAGAGGCAACTTAACATTTTGCTGGCATTTGCATGTAGATTTATGTGTCAGTTTTTTTAATAGGAAATTAAATTTAAGATAATTTTTTAAATATTCACTGATTACTTACATAGCAAGAATTAAACTGTGAAGGATAACTGTGCTTTTTAATATATACATGGACCTCTTAATCTTAAAATACACCTAAATTAAATCTTTGTTTACTGCTTATGTTTCATTTGTTCTAGTCTCTTTAATGTAAATGATGATATTATGTATATCGCAGTTCTGTTCTCTGCTCTTTATATTAATCATTTATTCTTTTATTTCATTAATTTTTAATTAATTCTAAGATACATTTTTTAGAAGAGTAATACTACTGAGTAATTTAATGCATTATTAAGTTTTTTTGCAAATTTTATGTGCATATATATTTTATGCCTTTGTTATTAGTTTTTGTTACTAAATTCATCTAATTTTCCTCAGTTGTCTATCTTATTACCTTATTTTTTATTTATTTTTTCTTAGATTTATGATGAGAATCATAAATGTATGATGGGAATCGCCTCATGGAATTCTTAATTTTTAAATTACTTCTGATTACATATTTTAAAAATTAACAGCATTTGAAATTATTAATTATCCAGCTACTTTTTAATCTATTATAAGCTTCTTTTTTCCTACAATTTTTAAACTTTAGCTAAACAATCAAAAGCTGCCAATTAAAAATATATTGATGAGTCAATTTGATTTAAGATTCAAAACTTAACAAACAAGAGTCATCTCTTTTATTCCTAGATCAAGGAGTAGAATAAATCCTAGCCCTCATCTGTAGGCTACTCTTTTAAATTTCATGCTGGCTACTGTAAAGATAATTAAATTCTTATGTTTACTTTATATTTTATAGACTTAAACATTTAAAAATTTGACATAGCAAAAACTATATAGTGCACATCACTGTAATTTAATAATAAGATCAATAAATTTATTAAAATGTGCTTTGTACTACATCTATTGATAGATGTTTTACATATATCATTTCCTTTAATCAGCATAAAAATTATAAGATCAAATATTTGTATTTATATCTAAAGCATACAAGTGAGAAAATTGAGGCTTAGGAAAGTGAACTAAGGTCAAAGAGCTAGCCTTTAGCAAACTATGTTGGAAAAATCCAGTATAAAATATTTCATATCCATAATATTTCAGAGCCCATCAGTAGTTTCTATTTAATATAATTTTGATAAATAGTTATTTATTTTTAGTTTTTACATTGTCTTACATTTTTAACTTTACATGTACTTTATGCATTACAGTTTTGTTTTATTTTTTGTTTTTGTTTGTGTTTTTTAAATCAGAAATTGTCTTAAGACAGTATTGTGAAGTACTCATCTGTATGTTTGCTATTGATTCTTTTACAAGGTATCCCCCCAAAAATATACACACTTTGAATGATTATAAAGTCAGGGTTTATTAACATACAGTTCACTTTCAAAATTTAAAAGACTGCAGAAAAGAATAATTTTTTTGTTAATGACTGTTTTTAAACTGATGACTGTTCTGGTCCAGGCACTGCTGATAACATGAAGCAATGGAATTGCAAACATCAGGAGCCATTTTGTTCAGTATTTGTGCACCCTAAATTCATTGGCTGTTGCTGGTTTTTTACATTAAACTTTATGTTTTATGTACCCCTATAAAAAAAGTCTGGTGTCACTTTAGGATAAATTTTCTTTGTTCAAAGCTTAGTGTGGCTTCACCCATTATTTAAAATCAGTTAAACTGAAAAAGAGTGAAAACTAAATGAGTTATCAGCTATTAAATTGTATATGCATTTTGGGGGGACACCCTATATTTGAATTCAGAACTATCTCCATTTGGGCCCAGATGCAGGAACAGTGTACATTGTGAAGAACAGAAGATAAGTTGTTAAACTGGCCTTTATAATTTAAAACCATCATTGTTCATATAAAAATAATAACTGATCATGGTGTATGATGCTGTTCATGTGTGGTGGTTGGCTGGCTAGCTGGCCTTTGGGATCTCACTCACATGTCAGCCAGTTCGTTCAATGTCAGGTCTATGGTTATGCATCTCTCTTAAATAGGCCAGCTTGTTGTTCTAATTCACATGGTATGTCTGTAGCTTTCCAAAGAATCACAAGAAAAGCCAAGCTTTGGTTTGAAAATAGTTCTCAAGAATCTGCATATGCCACATTTACAAATGCACCATTTGAGAAGGCAAGTCTCATTTCAAGACTATATTGAAAGGGTGAAGAAATTAATAAATGCCTCAAAAATTTTGTTTAATTATTCATGGATGCATTTATTCATTTTGTTACCTGGAGGGGCGTTTCAGCATATCAGAGAGTAAGGTGATCATATATCCTAGTTATTTAGATGTAAAGGATATAATATGCATGGATGAAAGAACAGTGAACATTGAGTGTCTAAGCATCTCAGCATTTGCCACCTGGAGGCATGTCTATCTTTGGCAGAACAATGCACGAAGAAGTCAATGTCAGCATATCCTGGTGTCAATAGCAAAATATGACCATAGATTCTTCCCTGGAACTTAGATGCTACCTTGCAGAGATTATTTTTTTCCTGATAATGAATTCCAGTTAAGTTTGTGCAAAAAATCATAGTTAACTCCTACTAGGCATATATGTATATATACATACACACAGATGTACACACATAAAGTAGCTAGTCTTGACTGTCCTTGTTATACAAAAATGAAATGTGAATGTTGGATTTATTCTCACAGAATATCTTGTGAGATATTCTTGTTTGTCTTTCTAGATTTCCTTCAAATCAGAAATGACTAATGTTGCTTATACATAACTCAGGTTTGTAAGAGAGCTTCCAGGTGCCTGAGACACAACCTTAGATTCTTGTTACTAGTAAATTAGAATGTCACAAAAGTAAAATTGAAACAATTCAATGCACATTTATTTAAAAGAACTTCACTAGTAAAATGTCTATTTTAAATTAGCCATATAAACTATCACAAGAATGAGCTTTGTAATTTATCTCCTGTCCAGAAAAAAACCCGCCTAATCTTTATAGATAAATAATCTGCAAAGATAATTATCAAGTGTTTTCTGTGCCCCTAAAAACTATGCTATTAGCAGTAAAAACAAAGAAACACAAACAAACAAACCAAAAAACCTAACCCACTGCCTTGTTATCCTAATTTCTAGTACAATAAAAGTTGAGGACTGTTTTACCAATGTATAAATCATTAAAAGAGGCATTTCGTTGTTCTTATTTACTGGCAAGGATTTTATTCAGAATAAGCAATTAATTAAGTGTTTTTCTAGTGACTTTGCATAGGTAAAAACATACACAATCTCATAAACGTGCTCATATATGTATATATCATCATTATTTCTGGGGTAATGCAATAGCATTATTCAGTTTTTCCCAACACTTCTTCATTCTATTGTACATCCACAGAAAGCTCTTTCATATAACTTTGTGATGTATACATATACAAAGATATACATATACAAAAAATATATATCTATATTAAAACATATGTAAAATAATGTTACTATTTTCCCTACAATCTATTTTTAATGTTGATTATTTTTCTATTTTTCAAAGTAATGAGTGTCCAAAATAGTGTTTCCCAGCCCAGAATGATAGAATATTCATATTTGAAAGAAAACTTCCATCCCATTAATATATCTAGGGTCTATGAAGGCTGGGATAGCCTCACTTGGACTAAAAGACATCATCCTCTTAGTTATCAGATAAAGCCTATTAGCATGACATTTATATGTAAACATTTATTTGTCTTAAATCAAGCTTACATGTCACATATAATATGTGGATATCCTGATCAAATATAAATTTAACACTTTATTTCAGGTCTATTTTAGTTTAGTGTTTTTATTAAGAAGCAAAATAACTCTTCCAAAATCATTTAGATTGTTGGGAAGTTATTTGGCCATTGTGGGATTGAAGTCTCCCCTTTTTTTGCTGTGTGCTGAGATCACTCTCAGCTTCTAAAGGGCACCCCTCTCCATTGGCAGTTCACACCATGGATGTTTGCTTTCTTCCAATCCAGCTGGTGTTTTTCTATCTGATTTCCATTTTTTTTTCCTCTAGCCAGATAAAACACGCTGACTTTAAAGGACTTTTGTAATTTGATGAGGACAACTCAGGTAATATTTCTCCCCTGAGACCAACTGTGCCCTATAGCATAATCTAATCATAGAGTGAAATTCATCATCTTTACAGATCTGTGGCTTATGTAGGATGTAGACGCTAGGAGGACACAAATCTTGAGGGACATCTTCATATCTTGCAGACGGTAGTGGCAGAATGAGAAATGTAGATATGAGAAATGATCTTGTAAAAGTTTATCGTTTAAAATTGCAACAATTTTGCCCAGCTAGGCATGGCTCAGAGGTTGAGCGTTGACCTAAGATCCAGGCAATTGGGGTTAGATTCCCAGTCAGGGCACATACCGGGCCCGATTATGGTTGCGGGCTCCATCAATGACTCTCTCATCATTGATGTTTCTATCTCTCTCTCTCTCTCCCTTCCTCTCTCTGAAATCAATAAAGATATATTTAACAAAATAAAAAATAAAAATAAAATAAAAATAAAATTGCAACATTTTTGAAGAAATTTGAAAGGATATAGCTGACTATACAACTAAAAATTGAAAATGATTGTTGATAGGAATAAGAAATGTGTGGATCTCACCACTTGTTGTCCAGTTTCACATTTGATTTGGTGGCATCTTTGTAGCAAGAGAGCTAGTGTCAGAAATTTTGTCAAAGTGTTGATCATACTTATTTAAGTAATGAGTGCTCATTTGTGCCTTACACTAGTGTTGTATTTTATGGGCCATTCAGATGAAATCAATCTTGGTCAAGTAAAGGCTTTCTCAACTTCATCTTTTACTAAAAACACTTGTGACTCTGCACACCACACACATTCTGGAACCTATTATATTTCATTTCTTCTTACAGACTAGCTAGTGCTTTCATGAGCCTATCATTGTCTTGTAACATTTGCCAAGAATATCCAATAACAACCAGTATACACTATTAACATTATTTTTTCCCAAGATCCTCCCTTATAGTTTGGAGTTTATTAGGGTTTTGATTAACAGATCAACATAACATAAGCAGCAAAATAACTAAATATTTTGTCTTCTCATAATGTATATGAATATATTTCTTATTTTATATATGTTTCTCACTCCTGCAAACTTAATGATAAATCATTACTACATATGTCAGATTTTTACTTTTGTCACAACCACTACTTGAAGTGAATTCTACACTGATTTTACTTACTCATATTTGGTGGGGTCCTTTCTCCCAGCACTTTATGTTTCTGGAGGTTCTGCTCTCTTATGTTCTACTATCTGGAACCTGTAGCCTTCAAGGATGTTATAGAAGAGAGGGAGACAGAGGAGGTACACTGTCATCTTAAGGCACTGATCTAATTAAAAGGGTCTAGAGCATAGGGTAAACCTTGCATACTTGCTAAATGTCTGTCACAGCCCTCAAGTAAACAAATTGTAAAAAGAACAAAAAATTAAAAGTAAGGAAAGCAGAAGAAAGTGAAGAGTTTAGATAAAATCATAGTCAGAGATGAGTCATTGAGGTCTTTTTCTTTTATTTAGCCAATGACAGACCCCAAGTCTCAGGTGTTTTCTAGAAGAATAAACATGAGTTTCTAGTTTCCTATATTTCTGGGTGAATCTATAAATTTATTTTTTTTCAATTGTGCTCACTCTTCTTGATCAAGGAGACTCACTAATCTATGGAAATGCATCCATAGTAATATCCTAAATTTTATATTGGTAGGAAAATTGGTGGGATTATGTCTTTATTTAAATATCTAAAGTGTATTTCAGGCTCTAGGCTTCTGATATAGGACACTGATCTCAAAACTTTTAATTTAGAGTTTTTGTACATGTTTTTTCAAATCATACTCATATTTTGTTTAAAAAGTGCAGATTATTTGGTACTTTCCCAATAACATTGAATTGATTTGTTGGGATGGACACTGCATGTTAAAAGCATTACCCTGAATTAAGTCATATGCAAATTTTAGGACAACTGCTTTGATCTTACTGAATCAAGGCTATATAAACTACGACCAGAGCTGGTGGGAGTGTATATTGTTACAACCACTTGGAAATTAGTTTAATGTTATCTATTAGAATTAAATATAAGCATAAACTATGACATACATATTCCGCTCTTAGGCATATTATCAACAGAAATGTATACATGCATTTAACAAAAGATAAATCCCAAATTTGGCATTATTTACAGTTGTGCAGACTGTAAATAAAATGCTTTTCCATCAGCAGAGGATTAATGACTTAACTGTTGTATTCTTAATGGAATACTCTACAGCAGCAATTTTCAACCAGTGTGCCACAAGAATTTTTTAAAAATGCAATACCTGACCATTAAGTCAGGGCCACTGACCTCTTTTTCCCTTAGATTGCCAAATAACAAAATGACAACAGCCAACTCAACAATAGTCATCCTGTGTGAATGCCCTGTCTTGACCCATAAACATACAGGTCATATAACAGAGTTGCATCTTATTGGTCACATAGCATAATAAGGTTGCTTCTGATTGGTTAATCCTTGGTACCAGAAATTCTTATATACAAGTATAAGCACATAATTTTTTTTTTTTTTAAGAGTAGTTTATTGATTTTTAGAGAGAGAGGTGGGAGAGGGAGAGAGAGAGAGAGAAACGTTGATGTGAGAGCGTAACATCGATCAGCTGCCTCCTGCTCACCCCCTATCAGGAACCAGACCCATGATCCAGGCATGTGCCCTTAACCAGGAATAGAACAGGCAATGCTTTGGTGCATGGGATGACACTCAACCAACCGAGCCACACCAGCCAGGGCTACGCACCTGAATTCTTAAAAAGTTACTTTGTAGGAAAAAGGGTAGGTAATTAGTAAATTACTTATTTTTTTGTAAATCAATAAAAATTATACCTATTTGTTAATGTCAGATAGGCAAAAAATATATTTTTTGATGTGTAGTAGAACTTTAGTAATTAGTTTATGTCTGCCATGAGGTAAAAAATAAGGTTGGAAATTGTTGCTCTACAGGAATGAAAATGAATCAAGCACTGCTATAATCAATTTCAGTGCCATGTTTGTTTTAAATATATAATTTGGAAAAAGTAGCCAGACATAAATCAAAACTGTATCAATCTCCATAGGTCAGGCAGACTTAATCTGTGGCTGTATAAATCTGATAGTAGTTACCTTTCAGGAGAGGTGTTTGGTTGATGAAGAGGAGGCATGAGGATGGCTATTTTGAAGTTGTTCTATTTCTTGATACTGGTTGTGGTTCATGTCCTGAAAGTTTATTGAGCTGTATGCTTTTATGTATGCATTTTTTTCAGTATGCATTTTGTGCTTAACTATAATTATAATGAAAGAATATAAAACAAAGTAAAGACTTGAAATTAGAATATCTGCTTAAACTATTGATTTTCTTAGAGATTGAAATTAGTATAACATTTAAGCAAGTTGGTTATCTGCCTATTTCTTAGACAAAAATATAATTTATAATCTTTGACTTACAGATACAATAAAATGTAAAATTAAATTATATAATCTATAAGGAAGTGTTTTGTGTATTAATTATCTGCTTTTAGGGAAGGCTATAACTCCTCACTGTCATAGCCCCATCTCAACATCACTCTCAACAAAAAGACATTGTTTAAAGTACATGAAATTCAAGGATATCAATTGGGTCAATATACCATGGGGTTTGAACTTTAGGTGTGACATTTATGGGTCCTTTCAGAGTGTACTTTCTTTTATTCTTTTGTTCCCAAATGGATATACTGTTAAAAAAGATCATGCGTAGTATTTCTTGAAAGCTATTCTTATTTAGAAAACCTGCAGTGGTTAGATTAGGTCTGCCATTCTCTGAGTTGAAGGTGAGTCTCCAATTTCTCTTCTGATTTCCTTTAGAGCTGTCATTGAGCACATGTCCCTTTGCAACTAGTGTTGCAGTTACTGTCACATTGATGTGGTGCTACTGGCAAAAGGAGAAGAAACTGCTAAGGCTGGCCTTGAGCCTCAGCAAGAGAAACTTTCAACTTGGCCCAATCTGGCACACCAGGGATTTAGAGTGCATTTTAGGGACAGAGTAAAAAGAATATAGCTTTGATGTTCTTCTCTGTGAACATATATATATTTTTGAGATCTGAACTTATGCAGAAGCTTTGGTACAACAACATTTTGGTTTTATGATCATGAATCTGGTCAAATTCCCTAACCCTATAAGGACTTATGGCACTATAGAGGTACCTATCTTTGATAGACATGTATTCATACAGTTTTGTAGTATAAAAAACAGATAATCATAATACATATTTACAAACTGTATTTAATTTTATTTGAGAGTATTAGTTTTCAAACTGTTCTAAAGAGTATGCCCCAAATGAGGTGGAAATTAACAAGTTTCAACTAAAGTGTCCCTTTCTTCTTTTAACCCATCTAACAAAATATTAAAACACTTATAATTTTCATGTTATATTTCTATAAAAGCATTAGTTGGAAGAAAATGTACTAATAATATAAAAAATGTGAGGTACTGTTTTGAAATAACATTTTTCGATTGTTTAATATACTTAACATATTAGCTAATATCATTTAATATTTGTTATGGTTTAACATATTTTCAATTCTGTAGACCACAGTAAAACTCCATATATAAATCAGGAAATGATTGTAATACATTTAATTTAAAGAGGATGTTTCTTGAATTATATTTTATGTACCAAACTTATCATATATTCTGATCCTAACAGCCTATACAATGATTTATTTAAATGATTTTCATAATTCATCAAGAAGCAAAAAGTTCTGGGCATGAAGGTATGTGTAGAGAACTTGATGGCTCATAAATTTGAAGTAGAATGCTTGAAGTTTGTTTACTTGTAAACAGAATATATAAATTTTTCGGAGGATATTCAACTCAAAAAAAGGAAGACAATCTTTGGATCTAATAGAAAACTATGTTGTTTTTTAAAATTACTCATCTCTCATTTGTTTTGTCCATCCTCTTATCTCTAAAGATTGATTCCCTTAAGAGGAAGGTTATTGTCACCCAACCCTGACCATTTGCTTATGTTACAACTCTTTCATTTTTAAAAAATTTATTTGTAGGAAAAAATGCAATGGAAGCGATCAAGGACAAAACAGTTGATAACTACCAGTGCAGTTTACAAAAAAGGTCAGTAAATAAAAATGATTATCACAGAATTTGTAAATACATTACATGATTAATTTAAAAGAATGATATCTGTATTATATATCTTGTAAAGTGTTATCACAAACCAATTAATAAATAGAAAACTGCTGTGCCCTTGTTTAAAAAAAAAGAAAAAAGAAAACGTTGCAAGTACCAATGGCCCTTTATTTAGAAGTGGAGTCATTTCTTGACCTCACACCTAGGCTATTGTGATATGATATTGTAGTATCTCAATATCAAGCAGCCATAGCCCCTCAGAGTCATATTCTTACCTATGATGCAGAGCAATTCAGTGACAAATTTTACTCTTGATTGACAGAGCATGATTTCCACCTTTCCCAAATTGATTTTTAGGATTTATTGGTTTATGAGTCTAAGAGACCAGCTGATACTTTTCTGCTTGCTATTTGACAATATCTATATACAAGATTAATCTCCTTCTGCATTTATATATGAGAAAGGTAGAGCTGGGCATGAATATAGCTAGCAGTTGTTCAAATACCATTTTAATTGCTCTTTCTTAATCTCCTATGTCCCTTTTAGTTTTTTCATACTATAACATTTCTTGTTGGATTTGTTTTATTTCTTAGTTGTATTGTTTATAGGCTATAGCAGTTCTTAGAGTAAGAATCTGTTAGAGAACTAATTTAAATGCAAATTCTTATACTTACCAGAAAAGATTCTGAAACAATAAGTTTGTAATCTTAGGCCAAAGAATGCCTGTGTGTAGTTGTCATTGCAAATAATTCAAATGCAGTGATTTCCACAGTATATTTAGATAAACATTACATGAAGGGTTAGAAATAGCATTATTAGCTCTAGATAGTTCCATATTAGAATCTGAAGTTGAAAATTTAGCTGGTAATAGAGTTTGATACTTCTTTCCTTCTTTCTTTTGCTTTTTTTTTTTCCTTTTGGTATATATTGCCTGTAGTGCCCACGTTTGGTGTTAGGTTTTATAAACAATTTTGAGTAATCTTGTTTCTCTAGCCCACTACAATCATAAAGTCAACAAATTGTCAGTATCACTAGGACTGGATGGTTATTGCTCTCTTTGTTCTTTTTTTCACTGTCAGAAACCAAGAAATTGACATTCGGGAGTGAACTGACCCATATGGTAGGAGAGAGAACCCTGCATGAGACTCCTTCCATGTAAAAATCACATTATTGTCATTGAACACCCTGTGTTTAGTAATTTGGCATGAAATCCATTTTTTAAAGCTAAAAAGGATCTTTTTAAGATTTAAAATAGTAATAAACTGTGTATTTTTTCAATTTATCTTTGTCAATATTTTCTCTTCTGATTTTTTAAATTTTGTTTTGTTTTGTTGTTTTAAGTCAGCAATAGCTAGCAGAGTGATCATCACTCTGTAGGTATTACCCAGTATTTGTGAATGAACAATTACGTAAATGAGTAAGTGACTCAATTTTGTATACTTGAATTAAAGTGAATCTTTAAAGCAGTGATTTTTCAGCATTTTTCATCTATCTCATGGCACACATAAACTAATTATTAAAATTCTGTAACACAACAAAAATATACATTTTTTGCCTATCTGACAAGAAAAATAGGTATAATTTTGATTCAGTCACACTGGACAGCTATTGTTATGTTGGCTGTTGTCATTTTTTGATTTGACAATCTAAGGGAAAAGAGGTCAGTAACCATGACTAAATAGTCAGGTATTGCATGTTTTCAAAAAATCTTGCAGCACACCAGTGTGCCTCTTGCAGCATACCAGGTCAAAATTGCTGTTCTAATGAGAGATGTCATCAAAAATATTTTTTTTATTTTTTACGATTGTCCTGGGTTGAATATTGTCCCCTAAAAACTTTTACATCCACTGGAACCTGTAAATGAGACCTTCTTTGAAAATAAGATTTCTTCAGATGTAATCAAGTTAAGATGGGGTCATACTGGATTAGAGTGTGACCTAAATCCATTATGACTGGTGTCCTTGTAGAAACAGGGAAATCTGGACACACACACACAAGATGACCATGTGAAATGGAGGCAGACATTGGAATGATAAAACTAGAAGCCCAGGAATACCAAGCATTGCCAGTAGCCACCAAAAGCTAAAAGAGAAGCCTGGGAAATATTATTCCCTGGATTCTCAGTGATTGTATGACCTTTGCTGATACTCTGATTTTGTACTTCTAACCTACACAACTGTGATAGAAAAATTTCTGTTATTCTAAGTGACCCAGTTTGCAGTACTTTGTTACAACAGACTAGAAATCTAACCCAACAATTTTAGAAAAATAAACATAAAGCAATAATTATATTCTTGATTTAATTTTCTCTTATTCGTTTTTAAGTAACCAAATATACACTTAAATACATACTTTCTGTATACTAGTCTATCAATTTTTACCTCTGCTTCTTAAAATCTTTGAAATGTATAATATCTCTGCATATTATGTAATGTTTATACAGGTATACTTTCATAGAAATCTTATTTTAGTTTTATATGTAAAATATTTTGTTAATAATTGAGGAAATAATATCTGTATTATACCTATAGAGTAAATAATACGTTCTCTTGGGATCTGAAATAAAAGTTTTTCTCATAAATAAGAAAGAACCACCTATTTTCTGAAGGAGGGATAGTTGATGAACCCAAATTTTTATCAAAAGTTTCAGATCATTACCAATGAGAGATTGGTATGGAAAAAAGATCATTGACAAGCTCAACAAATGTTTTTATCTTCTTTATACTAGTATGCCATTTCTTTAAAATTTTAATTATAAGAATGCTAGACTTTCTCACTAAAAAATCAAGCCACAGTTTAATAGAGTTTAACAGAAAAAAGTTCATGGATTTACAATTGGTGTGGGATTAGGCTAAGCATTTGTCTAAAATGGTTCATGCAGCTCACACTGGGCTCCAAAGGCAGTACCATTTGTACTAATTTTAATTATGTTTGAAGCCAGTTATTTGGAACCTCTTGACGATAGTGCCCCTTTGTGGGATTTGAATTAGTGTAGAATAATTGACGCTGCATTCTACCCCCATGGCTTCCTACTTAAGGATTAATTGCTAACATTTTGCCTTGTCCTTATGTGCATTATGCTCTAAACATAAGGACTTTTTGTAATTAAGGGAAATTACTAGTACTCTGACCAGCGGAGTAAATGCAAACTTGTATTAACAATACTATAAGCCCCTGTGTCTGCACAGGAAATTACAATAATGTCTTAAAACTCGATGTCAAGTTGTATTCCTATAATAACGATTCTTTGAAGCTAATGCTTATTCAAGGAGAGCACAACTGTGTGAATGTAATGGACAATGAGCTTATAGTTTTATAGCTTCCAGGAATCTTTACTGTATATATGATAAAGAATAAGATTCAGTTACTCTTAAAATAAATGAGGTAATCAGCAAAGTTTCTGTGAATTTCAGTATGCTCTCTAGCTGGTCTTAACTTCCCAGTTATCTGGGAATGATAATATGCAAGTTACACTTCCCCCCAAATTAGTTATTTCTTATTAAAATGATTTATTTTATTAAGGTACCATTTGTATATAGTGTGACACATAAATCTTAGGTATGGAAATCTATGCATGGCTGTACATATTTGACCACCAATGTAACCCATGCCCCTATCAAGATACAGAATATTTTTTTTTCCTACAAACATCCCTTGTGCACCGTCCCAGTCAATCGTCATTCACTTTGACCTTGCTCTCTTTCCCACAGTTGTTTTGATAGTTTTCACTAGTGACTAGATATGCCTTTGCTGGAACATCATATAAATGAATCAATGAGTAATGTACTCTTCTTTTTTTTTTTTGGTCTGGTTTCTTTTACTAAACATATTTTTTTGAAGTTAATTCATTTTGCTGCACACAGCCCTAGTTTATTCTTTTATTGCTAAACAGTATCCTTTTATATGACTACAACAAAATTTTTCTATACAATTCTCATGCTGATGGACATTTAGGTGTTTCCAGTTTGGAACTATTATGAATAAATCAGTTTTGAACAATTTTGTGTTTGTGCATGTGCACACGTGTGTGGACATACACATGATTTATCTTGGGAAATACCTAGATGTGGGATTCTGGGTCACAGCATGGGTGTAACTTTAGAAGGAAAAGAATATCAGATTAATCAAAGAACTTATATGCGTATATGCATAACCCAAGGACACAGACAATAGTGTGGGGAAGGCCTGGGTGGGGGGCAGATGCAAGGTGGAGGGGATCAATGGGGGAGGGAAAGGGGACATCTGTAATACTTTCAACAATAAAGAAAATTTTTTTTAAAAAAGTAAAAGAATGTCAGTGCAATATCTAAAGTGGTTGTGCAATTTTACCTTTCTGTCATCAATTAATATTCTCATTTCCTCTGTATTTACTAACATTTGTTGTCATATTTTTATGGTTTTCTTAAAATTATTTTAAACATAACATGAAGAAAGTATTAAAACTGGTGTTTTTAAACATTTACCATTGTGGCCAGAATGTAGTGTTATGGTATCTCATTGTGGTTTTCATTTCTATTTCCTTAATGACTAATGATAAAGCACTTTTTGATGTACATGGGGTAAACACTCCCTTGTTACGTACCAAAATAGTCACTACATCTTTCCTGTGTTTCACTTGCCAATACAGTAAGCAGTATATTGCTAAGTCTTGCTTTAGAAAAAAGAAGTCTAAAAGTTTTGTGTTTTAAATGTGATGGATTGCTGAATTATATTTAATGTAATTATTGATATAATTATAATTAAGTTTAGTCTTGTTATTTGTTTTCTACATGTCTCATCTGTTCTTGGTGACTTTTTTCTCTTTTCCTGCCATTTTTGATACATTGACTATTTTGTGTTAGTTTATCATTTTCTATATTGAATTATTAAATATGTGCCTTAGTTTTAAAATCACTCTAATTTTAGTGATTCCTTTAGTGTTTAACCATTAGTCAAAGTCTACCTTAAAATAATATTTCATGTCATATTTGTTGCAAAAACCTTAAAATTTTATTTTTTCATCTCCCATTCTTTGTGATATTCAATAAATTTTAAATTAAAAAGACATTATATTGAGTTACAACTGACATACAAAAAAACTATGCATATTTAACATAGACAACTTGATGAGTTTGAAAATAAGTATATATCTATGAAACAACCACCAAAGTCTATGCAGTAAATACATCCATCACTTCCAAATGGTTCTTCCTCTACTCTTTGTTTTATATTGTGTTGTGAATTAAAAACATACATTTTCATTTTATACCTGCACTACACTATCATAATATTTAATTATCTTCATATGTAAAAAACTGGACCCAGGATTTATATATTATTGATATATTTATCATTTCTGGTGTTTTTCATATTTTTGTGCAGGCCCAAATTTTGTCTGAATCTTTTTATTGCCACCTAAAAACTTCAATATGTATTTTTAATTTTTATTTGTCTGAAAATGTACATACTTTGCTTTTTTTCATAGTTTGCTTTTAATACCAAGAATATTTTTACTTGATCCCTTGTTGGTTTGGTTCAGTAGTTAGAGGGTCCGTCTGTGGACTGAAGTGTCCTGGGTTCAATTAGGGCCAAGGGCACATACCTCAGTTTCAGGCTAGATCCCCACCCCAGTCTGGGGCGAGTCAGGGAGGCAACCAATCTATGTCTCTCTCACATTGTTGTTTCTCTCTCTCTCTTTCTCTCTCTCTCTCCCATCCACTCTCTCTGCAAAGCAATGGAAAAAATATCCTTAAGTGAGGATTAAAAAAAAAGACTATTTTTCTTGAAGTAGAAATCTAAGTTGACTAGCTTTTTCACATTTGCTTTGTTTTCTATCAACTTCTTAAGACTATCATTTCACTTCCTTTTGGCTTATTAGTTTTCTATGAAAAGTTTTTTCTTATAGTTGTTAACTCATTTATGATCTATTTTTTCATTCTTCTGTTTTTACAATGTGATCTTTATCATTGGTTGTCAGCCTTTTGATTATATATATATATTTTTAAATATAGCTTTATTGATTTCAAAAAAAGAGGAAGGGAGAGCAAGAGAAACATAAGTGATGAGAGAGAGTCATTGATCAGCTGCCTCCTGCACGACCCCCGCTGAGGATGGAGCCCCCAACCCGGGCATGTGCCCTGACTGGGAATCAAACCACGATCTCCTGGATCCTAGGTAGATGCTCAACCACTGAGCCATGCTAGCCAAGCTGATTATAATTTTTTGAGTGATTTTCTTTATATTTATCCTACTTGGGGCTTGTTGACTTCCTTGAATATGTAGGTTTATAGTTGTCAAAAAATTGGAACATTTTCAAAAAAATCTCTGAAAATTTGTTCTGCTCACCTATCATCCTGTGGCTAAAATTACATGTTATCACACAGTATTTTCTCATAAATTAATAAAGTTCTGATCATTCCTTCAACAGTTTTTTTTCAAACTATATTATTTTCTATAATTTCTGTTTCCCTGCCATCAGGTTCATTTTTTTTCCTGTCTAAAATGTTATTAATCTCATCCAGTAATTTTTTAAAAACTAAAATGTAAAGATTTTATTTTTTACATAGGTGTATCTTTTGATTACTTTTTATAGGTTCCATCTACTATATCCTTACTTGTCTCTCAACATATTCATCTTTTCTTTAATTATTTTAATAATCATTAAAGTTCTTGCTTCCTATTTCAATTTTTAATTGATTTCTGGCTCTGTTACTTTTAATTTTTTTTACTTTTTATATGTCACATCTCCTTGTTCCTTTGTATGTCTAATAATTTGAATTGTACACCAAACATTATGGATATTATGCAATTCAGTGACTGGAGTGCTAAATTTTATCATAGGAAGAAGTCAATTTACTTGAAAATTAGTTTGATTTTTTTGAAGATTATTTTAGATTTTATTATATATGTAGTGTTTACTTATGTGTAGTGTGTCCTTTTGGTCTAGTTTAGCCCTAACACTATGTTGAGAGCTTCCTGTGGTCTCTACTGCGTTTTGAGTTCCCTGCTGTTTGCTAGGATGTTCAGTGTGCCTCTTCATTCTGATTACTTTCAACAGAATTATATTCTAGCTTGTTATGAGTTCCAAGGATACTCATCTCACAGTCCCTGGATATTTGCTCTTATGCTAATAGTTGTTCTTTTCCGAATAGTTGTTATGTTTTTCTACTCTCATGCAAAGAGTGGGCATGCATGGGATTCAGCCCAAAACTCAAGGGAAAGCACTTATTTATAAACCTTAGTTTCTATTTCGCTGCCTCTTCTCCAGTACTTTGTCTTGCAATGTTTAGACATCTTAATAATTCAAAACTCTGATCTCAGCTTAACAAGACTCACATATTCTATATGCTGCATCTGTTCTCACACAGAGGCTGTAGTTTAGGAAATTCCTCTAGGCAGAGTCGGTAATCATGCTGTTTATCTCATTTAACATTTTTTTTTTTTTAATTTTTGTTCAAAATATTACAGATGTCCCTTTTTCTCCCCATTGACCCATTCTACCCTGCCCCATCCCCCTCCTCAGTCCCTCTCCGAAATATTGTCCCTGTCCTTGGGTTGTGCATATATGCATGTAAGTTCTTTGGTTAATCTCTCCCCCTCCACCCACCCATGCCCCTCAATCCCTCTAAGATTTGTCAGTCTCGTCTATGCTTCCATGTCATTGAATCATTTCTGTTCATCAGTTTATTAACTTCTTTAACTTCCCCATATAAGTGAGATCATGTGATGTTTGTCTTTCTCTGCCTGGCTTATTTCGCTTAGCATAATATTCTCCAGGTCCCTCCATATCAAAAAGCTGGGGGATAGTTACACCATGGGACACTATGCAGCTGTAAAGAAAAAGGATCTCATTTAGTATTCTTATCTCACCAGTCCTGGGCCTGAGCTGTCTGCTGTGCCACATGTAAAGCATTTATTTCGAGCTTCTCCCCCAGCCCAGTTATTTAGTTTTTTATGATTAAAGGACTAGTTTGGTACTTATTACAACCTCATGACTAGAGGCATAAATCAGTAATAGAGTTTTAATTATAAAAATATATTTCAAAATTATAAATTCATTAGTTTAATTATTTTAGCTAAATAACCAAATATATTCATTTAAAATAAAAACAAGCATAAGAATATATAATTGTGAACACCTTTTTTAAAAAAACCCAGAGGTCAAGGACCTTGACTGAAATGATATAATTGTATAGTTCAAGTACATTGTGACTCAAACGCATGCATTTGCTGCTTATACTTTTGATAATTCTGTGATGATTAATTTTATGTATCAACTGGACTGGACCATATCTATGTAATCAGAAACTTCATCATGAATGTATCAGAATATCTTGTTTCCAACTTTTGCAGTAATTACAAAATTATTGTAAAACTTTCAGCCACATCATGCTGTGCTCCACATAGTTTATCTCCTGTACTACGTTAAAGCTCTATGTTCCAGTCATAATTTATTTGGTTGACTCACATTTCCTTTCTACATATTAATATTTACTTATACAAATTCTATTAATTAATAATTATTATATGTTGATTAAAAATGTAGAGTATTTGAAGGAAGCTAATGACACTGGAAAAAATATTTCCTGGAGTTGTCCATTTAATACCTCAAGGTGCGCAAATACATAGGTTCATGAAGATAGAAACCATGTCTGTGTTTTTCAAAAGTGCATTTCTACCACCTTGCATGAGCTCTGGAGCACTGTGTATCTAATGAATACCTGTTGAATGATTAAAGTTCACAAAATGCATCCCATGCACTCTTTATTATATTGGGCATTGAAACAAATATTTTATTCTTTTTAAAAATACATCTTTTTTTTTACTTTAGAGAGAGTGAAAGGAAGCGAAGGAGAGAGAAACATTGATGTGAGAGAGAAATATCGACATGTTGTCTTGCCAACCAGGGACCAAACACCCACAAGCTGGGCATGTGCCCTGATGGAAAATCAAACCTTGGGACCTCTCAGTACACGAGAGGACGCTCAACCAACTGAGCAACACCGGCCAGGGCAAATATTTTATTGTTTTTAAAAAAGGATAACTTTTACCTTACTTTGTATAAAATTATAAAGTATTTTGGGGAATAAAATGTTTTGAATATTTGAAAAATATGATGGAAGAATTCTGAAATATAATTGTAGAGCTGTCGCTGAATTCAATCTCTAATTGGGTTGATGTCGCCATTCAGTGTTCTTTAGGAAAGGAGGGAAAAAGCTTAATTTAGTTAGAAAACAACAATATCTAAAGATAAATATTGACTAAATTGCATACAAAAATGGTTTGATGGATTGAACTTGTACTTGATCAATATTCACACTTCTAAATAATTTATTTTGACTTTTCAAAAGAGTCATACCATTTTTCTTTTGTCATTTTTTTCCTGTGGGTTTGTTCCTGTCACTTCCCTAAATTAGTAGCACACTACTTTTTATATTGATAGCATATCAAATTATTTAGTATTCCTATTATGCAAAATTTTATAATTTATTACTCCATTTATATTTTGATGCAATATTTACATGTCAAAATAAGAATTAATAATATTTTGCATATATTAAACTCTGCATGTACACAAATTAAAACATTCTGTTAGAACAAAGGCTATATTTCCTTATTTATTTATATGTATATATTACAGAAGAATAGACTTGTCTGCACACAGCAGTCCATATTATATGCACCACTAAGTGACAGATATTTAGGTACATTCTTTATGAAAATCAATTCTCAATGTTTATCTAAATCAAGATTAATCCCCAAACAATTATTTGAAATTGCAACAACAACAAAAAATCTATCCAGACTTTTAATTTGAGAACAGAATATTTGAGGCAGCAGTGCAGATGTTAGAGAAGTCACATAACAGTAATAATAAGCAGAAAATATACTGGGCATGTAATTCGTTCCAGGTGACTCTCATCTTATTCAACCCTCATAATAGCTGGTATAGGTATTATTATTGCTTCTGCTTTTCAAATGAGGTAGTGAGGACTTCAGAAGTTAAAATATTGTTAATAATCACACAATTAGTAAGTGGCACAGCCAGGACCAAAACTCAGTTTGGCATGACTCTAAACTTTGTAGTCATTGCCACCATGGAAAATGTTAGCTTTAGTAGCTTTAGCTTATAAATGATAACACAGGGACTAGACATTGTCTTATATTCAAATTTTGCATAGGCCCTAAGACTAGTTAAGAATAGAAAAATGCTAAAAAATAATGACAAATTATTCTCTACGAACATGAATTTAAAAGCTGAATATATCTGAGGTACCTGAACTCAAATAAAATCTTACACACACAAAGCATGACAAATGCTCTAAAAGACGCTGTGAAACTGAAGGTCACTTCCACTTTATAAACTCCCAGTCCATTTATGTTATTCCCAAACACTTAACCGGATTTTCTGTTTTTCACATTAGCTTTGAAAAACAACTTCTATAACTCGTCAAAATGAAGAGAATGCGCCCCAGTGATGCAGACATATTTTGTGCTTGCTTGTGCCATAACTTCCCTCTGAAAATGACTAAAATGTCAAGTTGTCGTCATTTAAAAGTTTAGTGTTTCCAGTTTAAAGTTAGAAACTTTCAATTCATGAGCTTTTTTAAAAAAACACCAAAAAACAGATTCTAAATTTCCCAAGTCTGTATGATATATGCACCTTGAATTATTTTCCAGACATATGCAATCAAAAATTTTTTCAAAAACTTAGCCGAATCTTAGTAAAAAATTTTATCACTATTTTTATTTATATGCCTTTTAAGGTGAAGGATAAGTGGTTGCACCTGGTTCCTCCTGCAACCAAGAAGGAGGCACAGTTACAGTTAGAGTTATAGAGTTAGAGATACTTGTAGATCTGTAAGAAAGTCAAAGTGTGAGAAACTTGAAACTTGTGAGGTAGCCAAGGCTAACTTTCTGAATGATGTGAAGCTTGAATTAGATAGAGTTCTCCAGAAAAACGGAATCAACAGGAAAAGATTTGTTATGAGGAACTGGTTCATGAAATCAAGTAACTGAGAAGTCCCACGGTCTACTGTCTTCAAGCTGCATACCCAGAAAAGCCACCAGCATCATCCCAGTCCCAGTCCAAAGGCCTGATCAAGGGAAGCCAAAAGCGTAATCCCAGTCCAAGGACAGGAGAAACCAATGCCCCAGCTCACGCAGACAGGCAGGAAGCAAGAGTGGGCAAATTTCTCCTTCCCAACCTTTTTGTTTCGTGCAGGCCCTCAGTGAACTGGTTGATGTCCACTGACATTGGGGAGGAGATCTACTTTATTGAGCCCACCGACTCAAATGCTAATCTTATCTGGAAACACCCTCACAGGCACATCCAGAAATAATGTTTAAACTGGGCACCCCTTGGACCATTAAAGTTGAACATAAAATTAATCATCACAGCACCTGAAAAGAAAAAAGAATTAACCAAATGGAGTAGAAGGGAAGCATCTACTGTGAAATAGAGAGTAAGCAAAGAGCCAGTGAAACTCTCTATAGGGCCTAATTTCTATTTTCTGATGAAATAAATAAGTGAATGAATGTTGTGCAAAACAACATGGTTTTTCTGTAAACTATACGAATTCCAGTGTGCTGGCTCATAAAATGTCAGGCAGGGGAAGATAAAAGATGAGTTTTCCAATATGGGCAAGGCCTAAATTATGGAGGGTCCTTAATGTCTTCCTAAAAGAGATTTATCTTTATCCTATAGTTAATGGCTAGTTAATTAAGGGAGTGAAAAGGGAGCGTCCCATATATCTTTCCTGGGACAATACTGGAGAAAAACAAAGCAATTAGAATTCAAGAAATGCTGGGGGTCTAAATACATGCAGGATATTACAAGAAGAGAAAGGGGGTAAAGATAATTGATAATTCCTAACATGTGAAATAAGGTATATGCTAATGCCATAGCTGGAACAAAGAACTCTGTAGTAGCTGGTTTAATTGGAACATACAAAAATATTCCAGATAGAAATGACAGCAGGAAGTTGGATATGTAAGTAAAAGACTCAAATCTTTGCTGACTACTTACATGTATATAAATGTGGGAGGGTGAAGTATTTTTGTTATTATTATATTGGCTAAGTATGGAATTCAAGGAGGAACAATAAGAGGAAGAAACAAGGTTGAGGAAACAGAACTCTAAGTAAGTTAGGGATAGGATTGAGAGATGAGTCTGTTCAGTGATCGAACATTATGGGCACCTTAGATATCTTGAAAGGGAATAACCCTCATTTTCCTGCTTTTCCCAAGTCATCAGTCAGCTTGTTTATTTTCAGAGAGCCAGTGGTGATTACTAACACCAAGGCTTTGCACAGGGAGAGGAATGTGTTTTGGTGTGCAGAGTCCTAGCTGAGAAAATGCTTCTGGGTATATTTTCACTGGGAACATCTAATATAATTTTGGGAAAGTGATTGTTAAGCCCTTAATCACAACAAAAGATGCCTGGAGGTTACAGCAATTGGGTTAAATAAAACCGAATGTACACAAGTCTTAAAACCACTGCAGGACTGATAAGCACAGAGCAAGTATAAAGATATGCAATTGGGTGTTTTAGTGGATATTTACATCTTTTCCTATAAAAATCATATAGGTCCAAACAGGCCCTTTACATGGCCAGGAGAAGTATAAGAATGTGATTGTAAGAAAAGAGAACCACACAGAAACAATCTAATTTAAATCTTTCAATTACCCATGTTTGACCAGGGTTCTGCTCTGCATACCAAATGTTTCTTGGCTTCAGTGTTAAAGCTAGACTAAAGGAGAGCTTTTGGCAGCCAACATTGTCTTAGTGTAATCAGGCACTTAGCAACCCTGACATTGGATGCTGGCATTCTTTGTTTGGAAACAGCAGTTGATTTCACAATGAACTAGTTGATCGCTAATTTAGTGCACTAATGTGGAGAAGCAGGGGGCCCCGTTCTGCACCTGAATCCAGATGTCAGTTTGCTACCAAGATAATAAAGATTATTTTCACTCTTTTGGAGTTCTATAGAGATTTCATAGTGTGCATTTTCTCAGACTCTTTGCTCTTACCTTTTTCAATAAAGATCATGCATGGTCATTATTGCTTCTATAGATCTTCCCTAGGCTATACAAATATTTAAAAACCTGACCATGTTACTTATTAATAGCAATTAATGAAATGAATTTAAGTAATTAAACTAGCAACAGTTTCACAATGAGACTTAAAGAGGTATATATTCTGAAAAGTTTAACATTTAAAAATACAATGTGTATTTTTGATTAACATTCTGTAATTTGGCAAAATTTATCATACATATTTAGCAAAATTTTATACCTTAAGAAATATTTTATAACTTTACTATTAAGCAGAAATGTTAATGTAATGCATTTATTTACATAATAGCTACGTACACTTTCACAGGTCAGTGAAAACTAAATATAAATCTCAAATGGACCTTTCTAGAGGAAGAAAAAAAAGAAAGTTAAGTAATTGAATATGTCATTTATAGTTACAAGTAAGTCATAAAAGTAGCATCATTACTTGACAGTCTCACTGAAAATAAAATGGTTTAGCTCTTAGGACACAACAAAAAAACACATTCCAAATGATATAAACAAAATAAATACAGAATGCAACTGAAAGATTCCAAATACCCTTTTAAAGATAAAATGTGCATAAAAATGAAATAATGAAAATAGCATAAAGTAAAATTATGTGATTACCATTATACAATGAATAGTTCATGAGCTATTAATCAAGAGACTTCATAAAATTGTTTCACTGACCTTATTTTTTAAGGCTATATATTCAGCAATACACTAAAAGAAAATATCAAAAACCTTCAGCAGACAAAAATTTAGGAGTGCACTCCCTAAATTAAAAGAAGGTATGCATATTTAAATGAAAGTAAATACAGCATTTACATTTGATTCAATTTTGTTAAACTAAACATGGAGAAAATTGTCTAAAATGTATGTATATATATTTTATGAAATATATAGATTTATAGAATTTATCTGGGCAATGTCTGTTGAATAATGCAAAGATAAACAGATTTAATTATAAAATAATCTAAAATATCAAATCATACATTTTTAAATATTTTATATATTCAAAAATAATAGAATTTGTGATATTATTAAGAAGTGCAGCAGAGTGATTTTAATAGAAATGTTATGCAAAGAATTAGATGTTCTAATTTTTAAAATGCTGCATAATGGCATTTCAAAACCCATTTCCTTCTTGTGTTTTAATTGGAATATTGTTATATTTTGAGAAGTGCTTATTAAGTAGAAAGAAACAAAGTAGATGGTTGCTAGTATTTCCCCTGCTGTTGGAATTTAGAATCTTGGTGTGTTAATGTGTTTTGGGTTATTGTTGTTCTTGTTGTTTTAGGGTTCATGTGTTCCAAGAAGACTCTCTGGCGATTAAAAAGGTGGTAACTGCCCTAGCCAGTTTTGCTCAGTGGTTAGAGCATTAGCCCTCACCCTGAAGGGTCCTGGGTTTGATTCTGGCCAAGGGCATGTACCTCAGTTGCAGGCTTGACCCCCATCCCAGGTCGGGGGGTGCAGGAGGCAACCAATTGATGTGTTTCTCTCACATCGATATTTCTCTCTCTTTCTCTCTGCCTCTCTGTCTCTCTCCTCTCTCTCTTTCTCTTCCTCTGCCTTCCACTTTCTCTGAAAAGCCATGGAAAAAAGATCCTTCAGTGAGGATTTAAAAAAATAAATAAATAAAAAGGTGGTTACCATAAACCTTTTGCAAGTCTGAGCCTAACTTCTGACAGATCTATAAATAATATGTTGAATGAATGATCACTTCTACCTGTAAATTTCCTTAGAACACCTTGACTGTTTGGAGGCACAGCATCCACAAATCTTGTTATCTGAGAGAGGAGGGGAGAATTCTAACCTCGGTGCCAAATTAACGGCAAAACTAGAAGATCAGAGAAAATTGTGCTAAATGTATGACACTTACTCCCTCTAACACAACTGATTTTTCCGTATGTTATGCAGATTTCTGCATCTCCTTGCACATTTCAAAGAGCTCTTGGTGTTCCATGTGTCGCTGGCTTTCATGCTCAGTTTTTGCCCCAACTGAACTCAAGCACATATATACAGTTTCCTTTCTTAAATGCAAGTGAAAGAGTTTATTTAAAACTAAATTAATATACTATGATATGGATTCTGTGATATGGACTATGTGATGGTTGATGTTATTTTTGTGTCCACTTGCAGGGTATTTTTGGATAAGATTAATATTTAACCTGATGAACTTTAAGTAGAACAAACTGTTTCCATAATGTGAATGGGCCTCATTCAATCAGCTAAGGGCCCAAACAGGATCAAAAGACCAGCCTTCTATTTTTTTTCTTTTTCTTGAATTTTAAAAACATTGTCAGCGCTTTTACTCTTTATTTTTTAATTGAATGTAGTGGGGTGAAATTAGTTAATAAAATTATATAGGTTTCATGTGTACAATCCTACAATACAGCATCTGTATATTACATTGTGTGTTCACCACCCCAAATCAAGTCTCTTTCCATCACCACTTATTGCCCCTATACTCTCTTCTACCTCCCTGTATTCTCCTTCCCTTCTGGTAAACACCATGCTGTTGCCTGTGTCCATGAGTTTTGGGGCTTTTTCTTAATTTCCTCACCTGTTTTACCCAGCCCTGCAACCTCACCTTTCCCCTCCTTGAGCAATAGAATTCCCTAGGAAACTACCTTCAGGCTTCATTTGCACCATCTGCTCTCTAAGTCTCCAACCTGTAGGCTCACACTACAGATTTGGACTTCCTAGCCTCCATAATCATGTGAGCCAATTCCTTATAAAAATTATGTATATATATGTCAGATGGGCCAGGTACAAAAGCCAAGTACAGAAACCCAGGTATGGAGACTCTCCAGAGCAGGGAGCCCTGGTTGGCTAGCAAGGGGTGAAACTAGGAGAACAAGAACCTTGTCCCCAGGATAACCTATCCTTCCCCAGCATATTGCTGGTTGTGCAGTTTAAACCCCCTGAGCATTTCATCCCTAAATATAATATCTAGGCCTCAGCTATATTTAAGCTCCAGGCCCAGAAAAGCAGAGAAACCAGACAAGTGGTGTGGTTGACTCAGGACCAGCTACATTGACTAATGACCCTTTCCCCTGGCGCCTACCAATCAGTGGAGACCAGGACCCTGAAAGAGCGCACCTGGAAGGCTGATGAGTATTCTTTTAAGACCCTCTGCTGAGACCTCCCCTAAGATTCCCACCTGCAAGAAAGAGATGAATACACCCAGGACAAAGAACTCAGCTCACATCCCCCACACACAAGGGGAACACACCAGCGCCATCCCTGTCCCCCTTCTTCCCTCCAAGGCACCCCAGGAAACTTGCAACCAGGGGAACAAGGCCCCTTCTCTGACTTCTCAGTGAGCTCAAGCAGCCCAACCTGGGCTCTCCTGTTGCTGCTTTTATGCTCTTCCTTGTTTCCCTGTCCTAAGTATATTTTGCTGCCATCATGGACCCAATACCCTTTGGCTCAGTGCTGTGTAGCCCTTCCCTTTGGATATCTCCATCTCCTTTTAAGAAATTTAATTTTTCTTTATTTACCCGTCTGAGATGGCTATTACCCTCACCGCACACCACCAACCTCAACCTTTCAATGTGCATCCTATTATTCAATATATCCTATTAGTTCCGTTTTTCTGGAGAATTATGACTAATGCAGAATCTGTATTTATTCTTCTACTCAGTCTAAATTAGCAGGGGAATCCTCACCAAATTTACTAAATTTCCTTGCAGTCACGTACGTAGCCGTGCATAAATTATCTTCCACCCTGCTTGTAAAATTTCAATGCACTGTGGTGAGTAAGCATATTGGCAAAAGCTTTCATTCAGGAGGACTGCCAGATTCAAGGTCCTGGATCTTAGCCAGATCCTCAGGAGAAAGGCGATGCACACGCTAGCACAGCGCTGCTGGGAAGACCTCACAGAAGACAGGTGACGCAGGATGACAGCTGCGGGACGGTGAGTCGCAGAGCGTTCAGGGGAAGCGCTGCGGGCGCTCGCGGAGGACCGCTTCGCACCGCAGGGCCCGGCGCAATGTGGGGGAGCACAGCCGGTTGCAGATGGGTGCTGGGGCGGAGTGAAGGCGACGGCTACCCCACGGAGCGAAGGAAATTGACACCGCATAGAAACATCACCTCTCCTGCGCCTGGAGCTTTCACATCCCTGAAGTGTGTAAAGGGAGTCGCTGGTGCTTGAAACACATTATTACAAATAACTGTTACTTTTTTTCCCCACCAATGTGAAGATCAAGGTAGCACAAACAAATAATAGCTGGTATTGGGTTGGAACAAGCATTTTTAGCATCAATTTTTATAAACAAAATTGGAGAGGTAGGCTTTTTACAATGATAATGATGGAAGAACTTAAATCCTTAAGGGAATCCTAATGTAATCACATGAGCTATACAAGATGCAGAGTCATTTACATTCTTAAATATTTTTTGCTTTCCGTTTCTCTTTTACTTTTTTCTTACTCTTCTACTTGATTTTGAATAATAGTCGCTAGATATATTGAATTATATGCTCTGCAGCTTTGAAAAATCATCTAACACCAATGCTCACAATATGTTTTTGGTAGTTCCAAAAACTACCAAAAACATATTGTGTCATTGATTAAAGAAACTCATATAGGCAATAATATAATAAAAGTTTGTATAAAATAATGAACGACTGTTAACTCTTCTTTAGTCTCTTCCTAACTTGAGAGTTGCTGAATAACAAGGGTGTTTCAGATAGAACACGAACTAAAAGCTTATTTTTAGTTCACTTAATTCAGAATAATAAAGGACTTAAGATGCTTTTGAGTGTCTAAAAGTATTTTCCCAGCCTATTCACTGATATAAATGGTTTAAACCTATTTGTGACTATTTTAATTCAGAAAAGATCAAAATTTGATAAAAATTTAGTTTCTATCTTTTATGGGAAGAATTTAGGTTCCAGAGTTAGTGCATTTGCCCATATTCTTTAACTTGCCAAAGGTTACCCTGAAAAAATATGTGTGCTTTTAATGACCTCTAACTCCTTTTTTTTTTTTTTTTTTAAATAAAATCACCTCTTTTCATACATTTTAAACAAGCATAGATATATAATTTATTTTCTCAGAGCATGTTTTGTGTACTTACAATAATTAAAATATGGGAGATGGAGGGCTAAAGGTTAGGTAAAAATTATGGCATTAATCTTCATGGCATTCATCACAGTATGGGGGAAAGTAAATGTAAATACTTAGAGACGTGATGTTACAAAGATTTGTTTAAAAATAACAAAAACAGCAGTTCTAACCGAGATTCTCAAGGAAAAATAAAGGCGTTCCCCATGAGGGTTTCATGAAAATCTGCATCTTGGTGGTGGTTCCACTTGAGGTGGGGCAAAAGGAAGACAGGTAAGACCTGGGGACACAGAAGAGGGCCACAGGTAGACTGCTAGCCCAGGAGCAGCCAAGAAGCACACACAGCAGGTGGCAGTAAGAAAAGTGTGTATTTTTTAAAATCTGGCATCTTTCGCTTAGTATAACTATTTTAAGAGTCATCATGTTGTTGCATATATTAATAGATCATTTCTCTTTATTGCTGAGTAGTATTCTACTGTGTGCACAAACCATGATTTGTTTATCCATTCAACTGTCTTTTCTTTCAGCTTTGTTGAGATATAATTTAAATATAACATTGTATAATTTTAAAGTGTACGATGTAATGATTTGATACACATATATTTTGTAAAATGCTTACTATAATGAGGTCAGTTAACACATCCTTCACCTCACATAATTTCCTCTTTTTTTGTTTTGTTGTGGTGGTGGTCATGGTGGTGAGAATATTAAATTTCTAAATCATAGTAATTTACCAATATACAATGCAATATCATTAACTATAGTTACCATGCTGTGCCTTAAATCCCTGGAAATTATTCATATTATAAATTAAAGTTTGTACCCTTTGGCAACATCTCCCCATTTTCTCTTCTCTGTTTCTATGAATTTGATATTTTTAGATTCCACAGGTAAGTGAGATCATATAGTTGCTCCTTGATTTTGTCTGTGGTTACAGGTTTGCTAATGCACGCTTCCATATTAATATATTTTGACCACCAATATTAATACTTTTTTGGTTAGGGTCAAAAATTTAACTTTCCTAATACTTAGATATATGAATTTTCTACCATGTGTCATAATCTGATTAGTCAGGCTCTTTAATTTATCATAATGATTTTATGATCATTGTTGTAGGATGTCAAAATTGCATTTTTAAATTGCTGAATAATATTCTATTATATGGATATATCACATTTGGTTTATTCAACAGTTGAAAATTTAAAAATAACTGAAATTTGGAACAAAAAGTAGATTTTGAACCAACCACAATTAGGTAAAGAAGAAATTTATATAGAAATATTTTGATGACAATTATTAATTTTAAGAAACAAAAATTCCACAATTACTAAATCATAAAATAAGTTACAGAAATAAGAATAAAAATAAATTGCCCAAAAAATCATCTGCATCATTAAATATTTGAATGCATTAAATTGATGGCTTCACCTTTATCAATCTTCTGACAATGTGTATGTATAACTTATTCATTACAGAAATGAATTATTTCAAAAGTAGAAGCTAAATTCAAAATTATTGAAGTAATATAAAATGAAAATTTAAAAATCAAGTATTTTTTCTCAAAAATACTACATTGAACACAAAGAAGTTCAAATTCAATTCATTTCAAACATCATGTATTTGAATAGCTACTGTGTTAAAAAAGGCATTAAAATAAACTTAGTGTTAAAAATCTAAAATTTATCCAATTTATTTTCCTGTTTTATAAACACACTATAGCTATCATCTTTCAGCACAATGTGTATTGATTTCCATATAATATTCCATTGGCTTACTCTCTTGCCCACTAAAACGTTGCTAGAAGTTACCACGTGTAACAATATGTCATGAATCTTTTCTTATTTCATTTTCAATTTGTATAGCATAGTAATTTCTTACTACTCATCTAATAAGTTTTAAATGTTAGTTCTATTTTATTATATTTTATCTTTCACTAAAACATATTTGACAGGTGCTTCAATATCATATTTCCTTAGTCAATTTGAGAAAAAGTTCCATATTTTTATGTATTTTGTTCTGTATAAAAATGTTGGCAGAGTAACAAGCCTGACATTTTAAAGTAGGAGCAATCAATTAAACAAATTATATCTCACATTTGGTTTATTCAACAGTTGAAAATTTAAAATAGGATAGAAACAAAAAAAGCTGTCAAATCAAGGAAGAAAAACTATAAATAAATTAAATTCAAGCTAGGAATATGGAAATAAATAGTTATCACCGTTAATTATTTATATAGAGCTGTATTGAAATAAACGAAGTAAATTTTGGCCCAAGTCAGAAGCAGAAATGTTAATTATCCTTGAGCTGAAGTGAAGCATTAAAGCTCATGGAGTGTTAATCTTTAATGCCACTGCAGTATACTTAGGTAGTACAGATATGTTTATCTCTGTAATAATACAGAGTATACATACAAAATACATATATGTGTTTATTTTTGTATCAATATTAATAACATTAATGTTTACATAATAATATTAATATAATTAATATTGAGACTGTTTTCATGGCTAAAGCAATATTGTGATATGACACTGCAATTCTAGGAATGCAACTGATGCCCAGCAGGTGCCTTGAAAGTTAAAGAGATTCTGCAGAACCATATATAATGCTACAACTGTTCTGAAGGGTTCTGTCTGCAAGTGATGTAGAGGATATTACAAACCCGGTCACGGAGCCAGTTAGCTGTTAAGATTGCCTGGTTTTAGGGATTTCTCTCAACCTTTATTTCACTTCAGCTAGACAGAATCATATTATCCATAGTTCCAAACAGTAAACTCATTGTTTTTTCCAAATCTATTTTTCCTGAATGGGAAAGTTCTGACCTAACCTCAGTTCATGAGAACTGGGCTGCAATCATAGCACAGCATAGATTCCCTTAAATTCAGAAACCACTCTCCATTTCTCAAAATGAAGACCAACAGACATAGCTTCAGGCCTTCTTAGCATGGTGGAGGGGCCTTCTCTGTTTCTTTCCCAGAGCAACTTTATCTTGAGTTTAAGAGTGTCTATGACAACATTAAAAAGTAAAAATAAAAAGAGTGTCTATGACATAATATTTAAAAACATTTTATCTACCACAACTGTGTTTGAAACAGAGAGAATGTGGATACTTGGTGCCTTCTAGAATTGAAAATTATATGCTTATTAAGTACTTTTGAATTATAACTCATTTATAACTTATACAATAATATATTTAATATCTCTTCCAGATTAACACCACAAATTCTACCTACCCTCTAGCTTTCTGTCTCCCATATTTTAATTATTGTAAGTACAGAAACATGTTCTGAAAAATAAATTATATACCTATGCTTGTTTAAAATAAGTGATCTTATTTTGAAAAGAAAAAAAGGAGTTAGAGGTCAAAAATGTTTTTTCAGGGTAACCTTTGGTAAATTAAAGGATATGGACAAATGCACCAGCTTTGGAAACTAAATTCTTTCTATAAAAGGGAGAAACTATTTTTTTTTTAATTAAATTACACTTGTGGTGGAGCTAAGAAAAGAACCAAGTCTCAGACCATTCCCAGGAAGAATAAGCCAAAGAGAAAGAAGGTTAAGGTGGCTGTCCTGAAATACTACAATGGGAAGGGTGGCAAAATTGGTCACCTCTGGATGCCCTTCAGATGAGTGAGGTGCTGCAGTTTCTACAGCCAGCCACTCTGATAAACATTACTGTGGCAAATGTTGTCCAACCTATTGTTTCAACAAGCCGGAAGACCAGCAGCTGTATACAGGTTAATAAAAGACATGAACTCACATTTAAAAATTACTATGTGATTCCATTCATTTAGAAGATCCAAATTAATCAATATGATCTATAATGAGAGAAAGCTGGTTGCTGGGGGGTGGACTAGATGTTGTATGGAGGGGCTGGAAGGTGGAATTACAAAAGGGGACAAGGAAATTTTGGGAGTGATGGATGTTTATTATCTTGATTATGGTGACTGATGTTTTTATAATTGTATAAAAATGTCAAATTTATCCATTTGAACATTTAAACATGTGCAGTTTTTTCTATATCAATCATATCTTAATAAAGCAGTTGGCAAAAAAGCATTAATTAAAGATTATCTCCCAATATAAATACACTACGAGGCAAAGTGAGAGTCACACATTTATATTTCTATAAACCAGTGTTAGCATACAGCCCACACTGATTGCTGAAGGGACAGATTGGGGATAAAAAAGGAAAGAGCTAGAACAGAGTAGCCCCAGTGTTTTCCCTTTAGACATAATAGCTATTCCTGTTACTCTCCTCTGATATGAGAATTTTCATGTTATAAAGTTGATGAACTGAGGAAGTATCAATACTTATAATTTGATTTTTCCAAATATCCATAATTTTCACTATGTGAGTTTTACCCACTTGAGTGGGGAATCCTCATTTCCCCTGATTGCAATAAATTACCTCATTAGCACACAGAGGAACTGAACCACCTTATGAAAATATTTTATGCTGGTGTCAGTTTGCAATGTTAGTATAAACTAGCAATCTTGAATTATATGCTTTTCCGTCGAATTTTTCAAATGGGGTTCTAAAGTTTTCTCCCAAAGCTCTCTGTCTTACTCTCTGAACATCTTTTAATGGAGGCAAGTTTACTGAAGAGAAAGTTGCTAGACAATCGGATAAGTTAAATGACTTTGAAGAGCATTTTTTGCTCCGTGTCTCAGTTTTTATTATCAGACAGGAGCACTGTTTGGTCATGTTTGTTTTCAATATTGACTAAAGCACCAAACAACCAAATCCACGGCATACCGTAGAGTCAAAAAATGTGTTAATAAAATTTTAAAAGAAATCAATGTAGTGTTAGAAAATTCGCACTGCAGTCACTTGGCCACACAAAACAAAACAAAATCAATTTTTAAGTTGAGTTAAAACATGCAAGCCAGTGATTCCACTACAGGAGCCAAAAAAAGAGAAAACCAAACTAAGGAACTAATAGTATTTAAGGGTGAGTTTCTTGCCGATTTCTAAAAGCAATAGATCCATTCCTCTTTAATTCATCTTAACCTTTCTAATTTACCCTAAGTTTTTCAATTTATCATTAAGTTCCCAAACGCGAGTAGCCCACGTCAGTCCACTCTGGATGTTGAACATCCTTCATCTGTTGCAACATCAGGTACAGCCGTTTAACTATCCTGCTGCATTAGCCTCTTTACCTGGAAAAAAGCCAACTCCATGCACTCCTGTGTCTTTTACTGAACATAATGGAGAGACCTTACATTTGTCAAAATTAGTTTTGGAAAAAAAGACATTAATAAAGAGTTTTTGTGGCCCTTAGATAATACAGTAACATCACAACCAGCTTTTATTTTAAAATCTGTTTTATCTTTGAAACAAATGAAAAAGAATAGTCCAGGGTTTCTTCAACTTCCATTCTGTTCTCAAAATATTTCTGCTCTGATTCCAGTAGTCAGAATTAGAGGCAAATCTACGAAATGGCACGCCCCTTGTTTTTCAACCACCTGGGCTGACCCTTGATCACATGCCTAACAGTTTGCATACCCTGGAGATGGAAAGTTGATAAACTAGTACCGTGGACATGAAAAAGAGATGAGGCCGAAACACCAGCTCAGGTTAGGGCTTCTGTCATAACACCTCCTTATACCATACAAAGCAGGCTTCACATAGAACAGCTGGCTCCTGGCTGCCATGCTGCTGTGTCGGGACAGCTGCCTGCCTGCGACAGGCTGATTTCACTGTGCCGTGCCCTTAGGGACATGATTTGCACAGGGATTATTATTCAGGATATGGGATTTCTTTCTCATTAAAATGAATAATTACATAATTCATCTGGATGTGTCATAGTCAGAAAGATACTCAGATATAAAATCGTATTCAACATATAAAAGTAAAATGGACTTTCTGTTCAGCCAAAGAGAATGAATACTAGAATGATGGGACGGCGACCCCGAGTTCCAGCTCCAGCCACAGTAACTCTGACACTTTAATGAACATGGCCAACAACTTCTCTATAGGTTTCTGTTTTCTCAATAACTGCAATTCTGAACACACTGCCTCTTTATTCACAGGCTTAGATGAAGATGACCAAAATTCAAAGTAAGATAAGATACATATTATAGCCCAGCTGATAAATAAGCATTACTCCCAAGTGATTTTTTTTTATTAAGAAAAATAATTGGTCAGGATAAAATACAATTAAGCAAAATCAAAGCCAAAAATAGGAGAGAATTAGGCTTATTTAATTAGTTGAACAAAGGCTATATAATTTATTGGGAAAGAAATATAGATTGAGCTTTCCTCATTGCTTTTTTCGGGTCTTGATTCCCAGGTATTTGACATATACTTTGTTCCATGTCATCAAAGAAAGTTTAATTTTTTTATTTAAATTTCTAGAAGAATTGTAAATATATGATTTTTATCTTATGTGAAGAGTAGAAATTACTCCCCAGGATTATCTACATAGGATGATGTTAGGGAATTTAACTGGCTAACCATAAATTTGATGATCATTGTTTAGTAATACATAGTTATAAATTAAAATTGATCTAAAACATATAGTAAGTAAATCATAGAATTAAAGTTTGAATAAGTCAGTCTTATTGACCCAAATTCAATTAATTTTTCCTATACTGCCATTATACATTAACAATTTGCACTGCTAATGAAGTTGTAATTTTAGTTTAGTTAAAAGTCTGAATATTTTCACAAATGACTAAATAATTTACTTACATATATTGAAAGTTAATTTTATTTTGAATTAAAAAGTTTATACATTTATCATATTTTCTTAAATATGTCTGGAAATGGTAATGTATTTCTTAACTTTTATTCAAATACCACACAATAGTTTACAGACATTGTTTACTAATTTTCACTGTATTCCATAAAAAAAATTAGTTATTACCTGACATTTTACATAACTTTAAGTTTGCAGAGGTTATTTTAATATCTCAAAGGTACAACTTCTTAAAATTCAATGATGATATCAACCAGCAGGGCAAAAGTTGAACAAAATAATTGATTGCCCTGAACTGTCTTAAAAGAGTAAATATTATAAGACTTTTTTCAGGGTATACAGAAATGGAGATGTGTATAGGATAGAAATGTTCATTCCACAATCACAGAAATAATGTCAATTTGGCAATAATGATATTCTATTATTTCTATTAAAAATGCATGTCATTTTTGTGAAAAAAATACAGTATTTTAAAATGTTGAACTTGAGAAATTCTGTGAGTACTTTTTATTAGGGAAAAGAATGAATGAACATGGAAATTCTAACAATACAATAGAATAGAGCATGGAAATGATTTCTTTAAGTAAAAGAATGATGCCTGTGTCTTTTAAAGATCATATATCAATGTATCTGGAAGAATAATTATACAAGATTCTCAGATAAAAGTCTGCAAAGGAAGAGTAATGAGATATTAAATCATTGGGGAAAAACTACAATGCTTATAAGTGTTTTATTAGCAAAAGGAGAGAAGAAGAAATCATTGAGGAAATGGTCCAGAAATAAAAACTATTTTCTCTAAACAATTGTCATAAAAATGGAAGAATCATAAATCAACATTAAAGTAAATTATTTTTCACTGGATGATTTTGCAAATATGATAACTAAATTTAGATCTTCAAAATAGAGAAAAAAATCTTCCTGATTCTCTAAAATATTTATAAATCAAACCACATATATTAAAGAAAAATTAATATTAATGTTTATGAGGTAATGAATTAGAAAGTTGTCTGTCCTTTTGATGGTAAAGTAAAATATGTTTAAACAAAAACAAAGATGTATAACTACTAAAAGGTGGGTTTTCTTCATATAAACAAAATCAATTTGTCATTAAAACAATACATATATCTAAATTATAATTAGCTCAAGATATTTTTTATCCTTTGATGGCAAGATTTGGATGAAAAAATTATCATAATCCAAATAAATGTCAGATGGCCAATAAAATATGTCAATGTTAGCAAATTCAGTATCAAAGAAAATACATTTATAAGAACAATTAGCCATAGGGCCAATGTATTCAAAGGGTAGGTGACTTTATAATCCTGTTAAGGTGAAAATTTTAAAAAGGAAAGAATTCAAACTTTTGTTAGACCCTTGGATACTGGTGCCCAAGTAATAACCCCAGGTCCTCGCAGGAGTAGGAGTAAACTGGTGTCATTGTGGGTTTAGGGGAGGAACCTGGTTACCCATGCCAGATAGGTCCACATTTGCTTACAGATGTGCCTTTGAGTCATTTTGGGTGCCTGTGATCATGATTCTCACCATTGAGTGCATTATAAAAATTGATATTTGGGCTGCTTGAAACATGGAACACCACCCCCATAATAAGGCTGCATGTGTACTCCTTCCCACCACCTAAATTACCCAAGTTCTAACTAGTTCTCCAACCAACGCAATACCACATATTAGAGAAAAGGACCTGATTTTTTGATACAGGACTTGCTACAGGCAGGAAAGTGACACACTAACCTGTTGCAGTTTAACAGCCAGCCTTACCTGGAAAAACTGATCTCTGGAGGTTGGAAGTTGAGAGTAGGCAAGGCTAGGTTGAATATCAAAGTGCAACTTTGGCCTCTGTTGTGTTTGACATTGTTGCCATTACCAAGGTGGTGGCAGCCCACATGGAAGACTGATTCACTGTTATTGATATGGCTAATGCCTTCTTCTCAGTCCCTTCGCAGGATGATCAGGACCAACATGAGTTTACAGGGAAAAGCCTGTGGCTAGGGATACATCTGCAACTAGATTACTCCTATAAGAATTTGCCATCTGCTATATTGGTGACATTCTCTTTGCTGGCTTGAGAAAAAAGCTGACCAGGTCCTACATAGAGTCATAGACACTATGTTACCCGCAGGCTGGGTATTCAACTTGATAAGACAAATTCTCAACCTTGCTCAACAAATTCAGTTCCTGGGGCCACCTGGGCCAGTGATTTTAGAAGTATCTGTGATAAAATCAAACAAGAATTGCTGTCTTTGGCAGTCTCCACCAACAACCCAAGCTTTTAGCTCAACAGCTTTATGTCTGAAAGTCTCCATATTCTCCGTGCAAGTTAGTGGCAAACATGAAGAGAATTTATGTCAGGCTGTTTATATTCTTTACACAACTCGCTTAGTGTGAGCATCTTTAGCTGCAGAAATGTAATGTGTTGCTGCAGGGAGGACTCCAGAGATCCTATGTAGGTTGCAGATATTTAATGGCTATGAACTCATTGGCTTTTCTAAAAGCCAAAATATCCTACACCCAAGTGTTTCAGATGAGGATTGAGTGTATGAAGCAGACAATAGATGAATTGTGCAACCATTATTATTAACTATCAGAAAGTTTGCTGTGACATGTTCCTCCCTAGTTACTATTATAGGCTCTCACATTGAATTTTCAGCCCCCAAAAATAAATCTAATGCTAAAGGCATTTAAGGTCAGAATAAGATTCCTAGAATATCCTAACATGATATGACTTAATTTTAGTTGTGGAAAGTCAATACACACTTTTTTGTGTGACATTATTGCAGGAAGCCTAAGGGATGGCTTAGGAAGGTGAGCACTGGGCACCTTATACATTATGCTTTTATTTTCCATTGTGACTCATAAAGAATAAGAAAGAATTCCTTACACATTCTTCTATTTTTCTTTCTTAATATTTTCTGGTGTTACTGAGTTAGATTTAACTTATGAGAAAACTTTTTCCTTCACATGCATCTACCTCGCGTGCCAGGTCAACTTTGGCTAGTGAAAATATTGAAGAGAAAATAGCTCCCTACCCAACTCTCCCGTATTGGTTATTATGGTTTTTTGGTTTTGTTTTTTTCTCTATTATTTGCTTAGTTTTTCTCAGCATCAGTTTTACTGATGCTAAAAAGATATCATAGTTCTACATTGTGTTCACACCAAATTAGTGGAGGAGCCTGCCTTATTTCCCAAGTAGAATCACATGTGAAGGATTTATTTTGCTTTCCATTTTAGCTGATTAAAGACAGTGAAATCAAAGCCATTGGCTATTTTATTCTTAGTTATAAAACGTAGTCATTGTTGTCATGTTTTCCTCTTTATAGCAATGAACTAGTTCTCTTTGATAATAGGTAAAAGTACATAGCACTTATAGGTGAAGCATTTCTGATATGTTTAATTTTTAGAAAACTCTAATGAGAGAAGTATGTTATTTTCATCCCCAGTTAAATGAGAAGGATACTTAGACTTAAAGAAATAATCAAGTAGGTGACTACAAAACTAACTGAACTGCTGAACAAGTATTTGATCCAGGCTGACTTATTTTAAGTTGGAACTTTTAACCCCTGTGCTCTGTGGCCTATCAATATGACAAATATAATTTAGTGATAACTGAAGTAGAAGACATTTATAAATAGAGTATTTTAGCCTGCTACAGTTAACTCTAAATAGTTATTTTGATTTCGCCAAGTAGCACAGTCTGTGGGAAATATGAAATGATAAAATGATATTGAATTTACATTGAATTTCATACCTGTGCAACATTGTTTGGTGTTTCTCAAATTAGATGGGGATGATATCCAACATGTTACATATTTGGTTTTAAATGATAAATATTTCAAAACCTGAAGAAATGTAAGTAGATAGCATGGTCACAACCTGAGCAGGATTAAAGGAGCAAGTTGCAGTGGTTTAGAAATTCAGGCTGCCTGTACTCAATCCTTGGCCATCTGTGTCTTAGTTTCCTAATTTATAAAACAAGGAGCAGAAACAGTACCTACCTGTCACATAGAGGCTAGACAGTATTAAATTAGTCAATAGAGTCAATTAAATAATTCTCAAGTATATATATATATATATTTTTATATACATATATATGTATATATATATTTATATATACATATATATATAAACATATACACATATATATCATGTCTTTTATAATTTTGTAAAATCTATATATATTATATTTAGAGGACTGATGCTTTTTGTTGCTACTTTGCCAGTTACTTGCACTTAGAACCTATATCATTCTTCCTAATTCCTTAACAAAAAATCTGGAAAATAAAGTTAAGATTTACTTTGAAATATATGAAAAAATTGCATATTAAAAAAAGAGTCAAAATATTTGGGAAAAGATCTAATTTTTAATAAGGTTTGGAAAATTATTTTATGAGACAAAAATAATTTTACAACTGAGAAGATGAATATTAGTACATTAAAACAAACATGTGAGAAAAATCCTGGTAAATAATTGCAAATTATAGAACAGGCAAATTATTTATTAAGGATTTCTAAGAAACGGAGAAGAAAAAGACCAGCAATCCAATTCAACAATAATCTAAAGATATGGACAAAGGATACACATTCACACACATACACACTAACACACACAAAAATATAGCCCTTAATATATGTAATAATGATAAATCCTGCAAATTGTCTAGCAAATGAAAAAATACAACAATTTGACAACATATTCTGTCTAAAAACTTGTGGTCAAATGGTTAAACTTATACATTTATCATGTAAACCCAAAATAGCAGAATTATTTTACGATTATTTTAATTATAGTAGCAGAGTATTTAAAAATTTATTTCTTTAAGTATGGTTAACAATTTTACATATGTAAGAGACAACATGTAAATATACATATCAAATCTTATTACTACTGATTAACTGAAAAATTTGGAGCTAGGTCTGCAAGTCATAGCTGTATTAAAGTTTCAAGTTTCTTAACTTTATTCTCCTACAATTTCCTCCCTTGTAAATTGGGAGTAATAATAGTAGATGGTAAACATGCCACGTGTTTGCTGTGAGAATTAAATCAACTGATTTAAGTGAAGTGCTTAAAACGTCGCCTGGTGCACAGTAAACATTCAATATATGTTAACGGTTATTTCTTTCATTGACACCATGTCTGATGGTTGTACAAAAACATCCGTCTGGTGAGACTGTCAAGAACTCACCCTCTCCAACTCCGGTTTGTCATCAGGATTTGTCTTCAAGAAATGATGTTTAAACTTTGTGACTCGATGTTACCCTCTAGCTGATTATTTGCTGTTCTCTGCTGCAGAGAAGACACTGTTCAAGCCGGGAAGGGGGCCCTCACCGTGTACTGCTGCTTGATCCTGGACTTCGCAGCCTCAGGACGGTGAGAAAGAGGTTTGCTGTTTATAAGCCACCAAGTCTAGCATATTTTTGGTATAGTAGCCCGAATGAACCAAGACAGAGACTCTTTTTTTATCTCTTGCCTCTTCCTAATTGCCCTGCAAAAGCACTTCTCATATCATGGAAGAAATGCAATTCCTTATTTAAGGATACATAAAGAATCACAGCATGTTCATTGACTTTTCACCTTGAGCCAGAGGTAGAGATTGCTCAGCCTTGTTTCTAATAACTCAACAATTTCCTCACTCAATAGCGACTTTTATTGTTTAATCTCTGATGTGGATCTCCTCCATCCATTCATTATAATTTGGCTCCAGCCAATGAGCTCAGGAACTCCAGCAAGCTAATTAGCGACAAGCTTTGCGATCCTCCTGCTTCTAACAGGAGTGCTGGTGCCATAGGGCTTCAGAAGTCAAGCCCGGGGCGGCCTAGGGTTTTGGTGGGTGCCCTGCCTCACGCCCTGCCTCCTGTCGGAGGACTCTCAGCTGCCACCACGCTGTACCACAACCTCCCACTCCATCTGTTTTCTGTCCTGCAATTTCTGGCTCCTGGGTAGAAGCCAAAATTCCTCAATGAAACTTTAAATAGTTTGTCCTCAGAGAGTATTGGGAGAAGTTTTATTCCTGGTACAGCTTTCATGGCACCCTGAGTGTCACCCCCGCCCTAGCTCCTCAACTCAGGAATGGGGTGGAAGAATAATGAAGAAAAATCCCTGAAGTTGCAGAATTTTCTGCTACTGATAAAGCTTAATCACATACTTTCCCAGAGGGTTAGCTAAAAAGAACAACCCATTCATCTCCCTAAAAGTATTAAATAAGAATTTTAACTCTCTCTCACAATAATGCCAGAGAGTAGAAAAGAAACAGTAAAAACCAACCTGAATCTTCAAGGAGCTTCTAATACTGGGCTATCTTCTGAATGTTCTTACATCCAAAAGAAGACCTACAGGGGACAAAAGTCTGTCCTTCCTTCCTGGGAGTCTCCTGCAATCAGCTTTGTCAACAATGTGTCAGATTCTGAATGACAGGATTAGTGTATCATTTCTCCAGTTCTTTTCTAAACAGAAATTCTTCCTGAATGTCTGTCCATGGTCTACATTTTTAGGTTACAACAAATGAATTAAACCTAAAAATTCTGCTTATCAAAATGTTTTTTTAAAAAACTTGATTCGTGATTTTATCAAAATATGTCTAAGAGATATGTCAGTTATATAAACTCTGAGGGAGCAAAATATCCACTTTTATTAGACAAATATTGTAAGTTAGTGTAAAATTTACAAGGAAGGGTCATGATTTAAAAAAAAAATCTTTATACACATTCATAATCCAAATGTTAAGTCCTCCTTTGCAATCCCCTTTAACACTGACAATGTCTGCATTTTAAACAGAAACATCTTAGAATCTGACCTCAACCACAAATTTTGAATGTGATATCTAATGAATAATTTATGGATGGTTCTATTCAGAAGTTGCTATGCATACAAAAGTAAATAAGGAGAAATAAATAAGGTGTGAATGTATAATAAGCCACTATTCAAAACCATAAGCTAAAAGCTGTAGATATATTTAGGTAATGCCCAGGAATACAGATATTTCTGGAGGCAGAAAATATAATGTAAATGCCTTTTTATTTTTGAAAATAATGGCTTAGAATCAGTTGCTCAAGGAAATATTTTATATTCCAAATGCCAAGTCTGCAAAGTAGGAATTACATTGTTCATAGGACTAGGAAATTTTATTTAATGCCTGTGTTTCAGTTTTATCACTTATGAATGAAAATAGCGATAATTTCTCTTTTACAGGGGTAACATAAAGACTACATGATTTAAGATATCATAAAAGACTTTAAAAAATATGAAGCATAATAAAATTTAAAAATAAATGAATAAATGATTTAAGTTAAACTTTTCAATTTACAAATGGGGAAACTGAAATACCGGTAGCTTTATTTACTTTTTCTTAAAGTCACAATACTAGTAAGTGCTACAGATAGAATAAAATAAAGCTCTCTGAAAGTGAATACCCTCTAAAAGCCATTTTGTACACTATCATGGCTTAATGATTTATTCCATAAAATAAAAGATAAATTCAAACATATATCCTATAAGACATTTAGTTCAATTGATATGGAATAGTTTTTAAAATTTTCAGTATTCCAGGTAAATTTGGGACTGCCAAAATAGAACACTAATGAAAAATATGTTGGTGATTTTTTTTTCTCCAAAGAGAAGACACTTATCCCCAGTAACTCTAACAGACATTTTCTTGAATTTACTTGGAAGTTCCTAGTGTAAGAATACTTTAGTCATTCATGTCTACAAAGAAAAATCGTGAACAAGTTTACTCTAAGTTTTCCTGTCTTCACCTTAGTTGAAATAAATGCTACAAGCATGGCTGACCAGGGTTTTGAATTATAAGTCTTCAGTTGTCATATTGCTGTCTATAAGCTTTATTGGAACAGATTTAGATTTGGATTCCAACTGACTATCCCAAACTCCAGGAATAAATCTATACTGAAAATTACAGTTCAATCTAGTTCATTCCAATGAGGACTGGGGTTGTTACAGGTATTTCTGTTCTCGAAACTATTAGCTTTGGCTAAACCTTGTATTCACAGCATTGGCTCAGGTGAAAGATCTTCATCTCTTAAGAAAACGGAATAGAAAAGATATAGACTTGCAAGAGTAATTTGAAACCGAGGGTCATTAAGGCTTTCTTCAAAATGGCAAGAAACAGATTTTGCATAAAAAGATAAGAAAGTAGAAGTAATTTGAACACTGAATGATATTCCATCAATACTTATTTGATCAATGCATTGCTTGTCTAAATATTGTTTTATTTGTTTATAGTCTTTAATAAATTAAGTGCTTATAAAAAAAAGAAGGCAATATATAAAATATATCTAATTGTGTATCACAAGACTTTTTACTTAACTTGACATAAAATATACTCTAAGAAGTTTGTGTTAATATAAAATATATTAACACAAGTCAAAAAGCAAAATAACAAAAAATGTACATGTTGAGAGTTCTTGCTTTAACTCTGTCCTGACACCTACTGGTCCTTTCTATAAAAATTGATTTTAAGTACTTTTTAAAAAAAGCCAATCTAATGTAATGTAAATGTAGATACATTTTCATTATACTTCCTTTTCTGTAATATATGTTAGTATATGATATATACTTTTCTACAATAAGATTTTTTTTAAATCAGTATGTATGAGTTACTTTTATATCAGTACACAAAGAGCTCCCAGAATTTTTTAAAGATATTGTGTAAAGACAATATATTCTATTTAACAATCTCTTATTACCTCATCATAGATTGATTTGAGGCTTTTGCTACTATAAATGATGTTGCAAGGAAGAGACCTGCATATAGATAATTATGTATTTGTGCAGTTATATTTTCAGGGTGTATTTCCAGAAGTTGATTGGTAATTTGATGTGTAAGTGCATAATGTAATACTGGTGGTTATCTCTATGTTTGTTTCCATGTGGTTGTTTCAAAATAGTAAAATAAAATGTATTTATTTAAAGTCTGGTCAGCAGAATCTATAATTGCTATTCTGATATTTACAATAATATTTATCTCTTATTTTGAATCTATTTCCCTTATAAGGGAGAGCAATAGCTATCTTTATGAGCATTGATATTTGTGATGACAGTCTTGCCAAGATTAAGCCTCAGGAGCACCCATCTTTGACCGATTTTACTGTTTGTGCTAGTTGCTAGTCTCAAAGGGCGTTTTTCTTACAGCATCTCCCATAAAAGCTCTCTCCTTGTTTTGGTTGCCTACCCAAGAAAAATTTCTAAAACATTGGTCTCAGATTTCAGTATGCATGAGAATCATTTGCGTATCTCAACATGTGTCCTAGGGTCTGCATACCAATTAATCTAGCAAGTGACTGGTAATCTTATTTTTCTATAAGCAGTCCATTTGATTTATTTGCAGCTTTTCCATAAACTATACCTTGAGAAATATTTCTTTTTGAGTAATAGTTGCATTAGTTGTTCACTCTTTAATAATGTAGAACAGTATTTATTTTTAATGGCCTTAAACTGAAGGTTTGCGGGCTGTTTCCCTCTATATAACAGTGTGGCACAACTGTCATTGTTCTCAGATAATTTGCCCGTAAAAATTGATTATATAGGCAAAAATTGTGTTAGCTTTTAAGGGTCAAGTCACCCCAGAAGTATCTTTATTGTTAATGTTTTGAACTTTGTGTTGATAACAGTTTTTTCCTTTTTGTGTTTTTTCCCCCCTTTTTAATAATTGTCTTTCAAGGTTCAAGCTACATTCTTAATTATGGCTAATTAGTACTAGTGATTAGGTGCTTAGTGGAGGAGGTCAATATGACATGCTAGAGTCTTTATTTTGTCACAACAGGTTCCAGATAAAGTTGTACAACACTTGCAGTTAGTTATAGGGATGACAGATTTCTGGGTAATAGTACTGAAGATTTACATACTTGGGATTGGAGATAGCATGATCTAAAGTGTGTGCAGAGCTGATACTCCACCAAAACAGGTTGCCTGGGTAATTTAAGCCTGTTACATTGTTAATTCAGTGATGTGGTCATAAAGAACCCAAGTGTACTTAGAGAATATGGCCTTAGAATTGTCTTGAGAAAACTATATCTCATAGTTAAGAATGCATTATAATGTATTAAGAATATATTATATGAGTGTTTTGACCATAATAGTTATTTTTCTATTGGTATGCAATCTAACTTGATGTAAAAAAATAAACCAAACCAGTATGTTGATCAAGCATAGAAAGTTCTTGCCTTGCAACGTAGAAGTGAAGGAGAAAAGACATCACGCGCAAGCACTTTTTATGCAGCGGGAATTGTGTTAGGGGCATTACTAGCAGAGGCGTTGACTTTAAGAACTTGGCAGGTTATTACACTTATGATTTCAATATATGAATCAGAGAGTATACATAATTAAGTGGCATAGTTTACATTAGAGTACAAGCCCAAATCCCATGCTTTCAAAAATATATCGAATGTTAATTTTTGTCACCACTTTTGGAAAATAATTCTTGATTTGCTTATTTTTATCTTAAAATGTTCTAAATGATGTTTTAATCTCACATCAAGCTTTCCACATAATAATCTCATCTACATCATGAATGTTCAAAGACCCAAACTACCTGTGTGTTCTAGCTCTCTAGGATGTTATATGACATGCGAAATTGTAATCACAACGCTGGTCAAATTTAAAATGAGACATTTTGTAAAGTTCTTAGAGAATTTTTATCTCTAAGCAATTTACTTGACACCTACTAAATATTTATTAGAACCTGAGGTGAGCTTGACATCAGAATAAAGATATTGACAAAGAATCTTCCAGATAAACTGGACAAAGCCCTCTTACCCAGTCCTTTACTAAACCTCTTGCTCTCTCACCGTTAGAGGACATTGGACTCTTCCAGAGTTCCTTCATAGCCGTAGCTGAAATATCTCCTGTGCCCTTTCATTATATATATATATATATATATATATATATATATATATATATACACACACACACACACACACACACATATATATATACATATACACACACACATATATACACATACACACTATCAAATGTTACAACACCAAACAAGAAAATAATGGCCACAGAATTCAGAATAGAGATTGAAATGGTTTAGGAATGAAAAAGAAGAGATGGGAAAAGACCACATGATGCTTACATTCTAACTTTTTGTCATTCTAATATTCAGATACATGCAATTTTTACTGAGATAGATGATAACACACACATAAACACACAAATATAGATAAATAGGTGATAGATGATGATGATGATAGATATAGATGATAGATATAGATAGATGATAGATGATAGATAGATGATAGATAGATAGATAGATGATATAGATAGATGATAGATAGATAGATAGATAGATAGATAGATAGATGATAGATAGATAGATAGATAGATAGATAGATAGATAGATAGATAGATAGATAGATAGATGATAGATAGATAGATGATAGATAGATAGATAGATAGATAGATATAGATGATAGATAGATTAGATAGATAGATAGATAGATAGATAGATAGATAGATAGATAGATAGATAGATAGATAGATAGATGATAGATAGATAGATAGATAGATGATAGATATAGATAGATAAATAATAGATGATAGATATAGATAGATAGATGATAGATGATAGATAGATAGATGATAGATAGATAGATGATAGATGATGATAGATAGATATAGATAGATAGATAGATAGATAGATAGATAGATAGATAGATAGATAGATAGATGATAGAAGCTTTCATGAAGCAATGATGAGTGCATGATTGCTCCAATACTAATAACTTAAAATTCATTAAAAATAAGAACAAAAAATAAATTAAACACATTTTAGCTAACAAAGGCATTCTTGATATAACTTTTGAATGAGTGCTCATGAGATTACTGCCAGAATATCATTATTGGAATCTGAGCTTTCCCAAATTACTTAGCATACATTGATATATAAACTCTTGTTTATTTCACAGACTGCTAATCATTTATGTGGTGTCAGATTTGCCTACTTTATTTATTTTTATAGGATTATCTAATGTGTCTCCAAGTTCCTGGGAAAGGAGTATACCTTACTATCACTAGGGGATCATCTCTGAAATGTGTCAGTGGGAAGAACTGGTCAAAGGCAAAAAAAGAAAAAATGAGGGTTGACAAAGAAAATGATGCTTGTTAGTGTTAGTTCTAAGTCTTGTTACAAGAAGATGTGTGAGTGTCTGAGTCCTAGAGACAGGCGTTTTTCTACTGAGGAGATATAAGCAGCTAGCTGACTCTTAGAAGCTATTATTATTAAAAATTTGTCCCTTATTCAGATTTCATGACTACCAAGCAATTCTTGAAAAAATGTGTTAGCTTCCCATTCAAATCCTTCTCAGTGGGGGAAGCATGTTAATCAGATAAGAAGGAAGCAGTGCTTTTCATTGCAGCATAATAAATGGACACGTGAGCCTATATATCAGCCTTGGGAGCTCTGTTAAGTCACCCTACCCCAGAGAAGCAGATCCATGCCCAGTGTGCTGGCAACGCTGGTTTCTGCCTGCGGTCCGCTTACTAGATCCAGGACATTTGTGAGAGTAAAGTTTGTCCTCTGTGGTCCTGCGATGCCTCTTGGTCGACAGCCAGCTTACCTCTCCCGATGACACTCTGACTTCCCCTGCTTTTCTTATTCACACTTCAACAGGTTCTACTTGATTGAAGTGCCCCCTCAAGCCTGCACAAACTGAGATCACTCTCTTAATTAGAGTTCTCAGTGTGTGACTGAAAACCTTCTGTGAAGACACCAATCACAAACCTGCAAAACAATAAGGGAGTCAGGCAGCGGCCGCTTGGCACGACTTTCCTCCCAGCACCCACGTTTCCTCTTCGCCTACTCTCTTCTTTCACGTGGCCTGTCTGTCTGCTCCATGGAAGTTCAAATTCAGATCTTGCTTCACCTTAAACCTGACAGCTGTTATCGTGAAGCACACGTGGCAGAGTAAAGGCTGCCTTTCCAAGGGTAGCCCTTGCATTTGATAGTACTTGAATTAGGGGAGAATTCTCCTTAGTTGCTCATGTTGTTGTTAGTTCCTCATAAATTAAGGCTTTTCCAATGTGAAAAATTGCTCCACGTTTTGAATGAATTAGCAACACCACTCAGTTAGTTTGTAACAGGTATCTTGACATATAAGAAAAACCAGATGCATTTTGCTAATTGACTTAATGAGCCATTTGAAGTGGTAAATATATCCATAAATTGATATATTACTTCTTATGCTCACATGAATTTTCTTTTTACTGAAAAATAATGCTAGTCGACCATGTGGCCAAGGCATAAGCAGTTAGCTTTAGGCATGTTTACCATGTGACAAAGTAATGGGTGTATATGTATGTGTGTGATTTCTGTATATATATTCAGTCAACTGAAGTCAAACGAGGTGGTGCTCTGCCTTCTTGTGTCAGCTCTCATACTGTAAACAAGTGTCCTTTTTATGGTATGTGTAGTGTCACCTTTTTTTTTTTTTTGAGATTTTGTTGTTTAAAATGCCCGCCTGCATACAGCTGAAGTGTTGCCCAGTGTTCTCTAAGCTCAAGAAAGCTGCAGTGTGCCTTATGGAGAAAATACATGTTACATAAGCTTCATTCATGTATGAGTTTAATGCCACTTATTGGAGAAATTTTATTCATATTAAAAAGTTTTGTTGTCACCTACATAAGCACTTTATATTCTATTTTTTAAATAAATCTAGTATTTATTTGAGCACATTACCCAATTAACAATAGATTATGTCATAGATACAGAGTAGATAAGGTAATAAAATACAGCAATTTAATGGAGCAAATGTAACCTACTTGTTCTAGAAATTGTTTTATAACCAGCTTTGCCGAAGCTCTGTTCATTGTTCCACTTCTTGCCCCTTCTTAGCTTTATAAATCTCCTCACCCGGCCACTGGTGATTTTAACAAGAGAGGGCATCTGACTTAAGAAAAACCCAAAGAAACCAACTCAGAATTGAACTCAATCACATGAATTGTGAAGCAGGAAAAGAAAGCGTTTGAACTTGCTGATATCTCTAGGATGCCTTAAATTTAGAACCATACTGAGTATGGCCAAGTTTTTTTGCAGTCCTCACTCTTGGATTAATACGAAATTTTTCTACATCATTATATTAAAACACAACGTCAGTTCATTGACACAGTTATGTTCTTTGAACAAAAGTCCCTGACTGAAATAATTACTGTATTCCATCCAGAAATTTGGCTTCTCACCAGACTTCTTGAAATCAATAATAGCCTTAACGAAAGTTGGGTCTTGCACCACTTGGTATTTAAATTCTAATAAAGTTGATTCTGAATTTCTCATTTAAAACTTTAGTTTTGAAGAAACCAGACCTTTACCTTTTTGATAATTCGTCATTTAAGAAAATGTAAAACAGATAATGTAATTATGAAACAGAGATTAGAAACCTCCAGTTTCACAGTATAAACCATTTAGACTATCTGAGCTCCAGTATCTCAAATATTAAATGGAAGGAGATGTGTTTCCCCTACTAATAATAAAATATCGATGTAGGCAGTAAACTAAATAAGGAGATTATAATGTACTTTCAGAATTTAAGCATTTACTTGGTATTCTCAGATGCCCCAATTTGGATAAAATGTATTAATGTAATTGATGAGACTCTTTGGCTTGTTTATATGTTTGTTTTACTCATTACAAAAAGGTAATTGGCAGCTATGTAGACACAGCAGACATAATACATGGACATGTAACCTGTAAGCAAGTTATTGCAACTCTGATTCAATATCTTGTTTATACATTGCAACACACAGAGCCAGCTTTTTCACATTATGCGCTGGTCTTTCATTCATTTATAACCATCTCCTCCAGTTTTCAGCTGGAAAATTGAATATCCAGAATAAATACATATTTTAAACCTCTTGTTTTAAGAGAAGCCATTACATTAGTAAATTCAAAAAATAAGACATGAGTAGAAGTACTGTATTGCAGCTGAAACCTTAAAAAGATCCAGGACACACACTTTTCTTATTCATGCTTTCCTCCTTATTGCTACCTGAAATTTGAAATTAGATCCTGCAGTTTATAGACATGAAGCTGTTTGTTCAGTTTCCACTTTCTAGGAGTTATTCTTCAATATTTAGGAGTGTTGCCCTCTTGGGAGGACTTCGTCATCTGGAATCTTCACATTTTCACAGCAGCCTGCATCCAGTGAGTGACCCAACAGTGTGGTAGAAAGGTTCAATCTCTTGACACTGGACCATTCTGCAAGGCCACCACAGCTCCAGAGCTCTTCGTAGTGTAAGGAAACCATCCTAACAGCCCCACCTTCCTTATCCTCATTTCTGCTTCCTCCTTTTTTTACCAAGCTTAGACCCTAAGGGTAATCTCTGATAAATTTCTTACACACAAATCTTCATCTTTGACCCAATTCCAGGATAATCTAACTGGAAGAAGGTAACTTTGAGAATAACGCCACCCTTCGGGCTCAAGAAAAGTGGCCAGAGTTGTTAAGGACTTCATACAGTCCTGGAAGAATATATCATCTATCTTATCTATATCTGTTATTATAAAGCTCTCTTACTCATAAGCAAACATTATCCTACAAAATTTAACGTGAATTTCACTCATTGTTTTAAAATTACAGGAGCTAACATGTCTAAATTACCCAACAGTGTAGGGATTACATAAATTTCTCAACAAAAATTTTCATTTTTCCTGTATCATTTTATCCCATCCTATATCATTATACATAAGATAATGATTGAAATATTGACTGAAGTATTTAACAGTCTGACTTTCAGACTTTTTAGGAAAGTCTGCAGGCATATCTTATTAGATAGGAGAGTTCACTGAGGAACCATAGGCTGGGTCTGTCAAGCGGACACTAACCCTCTGATGTGCCAATTGTATTCATTGGAAAACCTTGTACAAAAATGCCTGGGAGACACATTTGGCATTCCTGTAATGCTGCCCACTGGGGGTACCCTTAGAACTTGCCAGGCGCTCACAGAAACTCACTGGGAAGCCATCCAATAGGGTGGTGCAGGTGCCTGATGGGTTCATGGGAAGCCATAGGAGAAACAGAGGAGCCGAAGCACACTGGGACTGAGAAGGGAGGCCTTTACTCCTTAATGGCTCTGATACCTTCTACTGAGAAAATTTAGCATTGCTACAGGTGATAGAGAAAAACTGTTTTGAAGGGTCAAGCTATATTATTTCAGGACAACAAATGAAGTATGTATATGAAACTGTGTTTCAATAAATTGATAACTAGCACTAACATAAAACATGATGTCATTAAAAATTAGGACAAAATGTCTCATTAAAAATATCTCTCCATTTATATTCTTTTAATTTTAACATTACCTTTGTGCCCCTCTCACCTCATTATCACACAGGTAATGTCATTTGGAGGATATCCTATTGAGTTAGTGATTGATCACCATAACAACAAAAGAAAATTGTTTGCTAAAACTTAAATCATTAAGCTTATATTTTGTAGTAAAATCAGTTAACCCCAGATCTGTAAATATGAGCTTTTATTAATAATACTGTTTTGTTATTTCAGTCATAAGCTGTATATAAAATTTATAGTACCATGAAAGAATGTAATGCATTCAGTGAAAAAATAAATATACACAATTCAATAAGACTAAAGACAAAGTTATAAGCATATGTAAGCATGTAACTCTCTCATCTATCTCATACTCAATATGAAAATAAAGTCTTATAAATAAAGAAAATACAATTTTAAAATGGAATAAGTTATATGAGACTCAAATTGATATTTTGTTTCTGTGTATATGGCATAACTATATTTACTTTGAGGATTTTGATGTGAACACTTGTAATAATGATGTACTAATATTCTTTCATTACTATTAAGTAGGAGAAAATTGAGACATATTATTAGTAATAAAATCCATCTTATTAATTAAATATTTTAAATTACCCTGTGAGGTATCACAAAATGGATCTGAGCAATTATGTGTCTAAGGACATATGAATCAACAACAACACTTGGCTCCATAATTAATAAAATATTACATTGCTTCTTAGATTTGGGTCATTATTTTATTTATAAAGGATTATATTAAAAGAAATTCCATAAATTATGTACACATCCCAGTAAATGTATTATGTATTATTTTTCCAAAATTATAACCACTTGCTGATGCTTTTTAAGCATGAAGCTGAAAATTTGATGGCATGGTTTGAAGAACAATTTATTTACTTTTAGATGGATGTTTTTCTTTGTACCTCCATTGGAGGTAGACACTCAGAAAACCCTGAGGAAATAACTGATTAGATTAATTTAAACTCTGCAGCAGATTGATTCAAGGAGAAACAGGGTTCCATATCCTTCTGAAAATTCCTAGGTGACCACATACACACACATATACCTATAAATACATATTCAAAAAAATCCAAGGACACCCTTAACATATGAGGAAATTAGCAAGAATATTTAGCATTTTGTCTAAAATTTACTAACTATCACTCCTTAGATAAATATTTTAAGGAGGAGTTGAGGCTTTATCACTTAAAATTAAGCTTATAATAGATAACTCCAGGCATTGCCATAGCTCACCTTTTCTTTAAAGGTCTTTTGATTTGCCCTATTTTTTGATAAAAACAAACACAAAACAAAAAACCTTTAAAGATTGCATTAGGGCCCGACCGGGTGTGGCTCAGTGGCTGAGCGTCGATCTGGGATCCAGGCGATCGGGGTTCGATTCCAGGTCAGGGCACATGCCCGGGTTGCGGGCTCGATCAATGACTCTCTCACCATTGATGTTTCTATCTTTCTCTCTCCCTCTCCCTTCCTCTCTCTGAAATCAATAAAGATATATTTTTAAAAAAATGATTTCAAAGATTTCATTAGGAAAGGAATGCTCAAAAATAAGGAAAAGATACTTTTTAAAATGTACTTCGAATGTAGTTCTTCAAATGTAACATCATTTATGTGTAGTAAAATTATAAATTTAAAAAATTAAAGTAATATTTTAAGAAAATTAGATAAATCCTTAGGTAGATGTTTATTACACTTCCAAAAATAAATTGAATGAGCAGAAATATTAAATAAATCAGTAACAATGTATAAATCAGATGACTGCTTTTACCTCAGAGCCTTTCCGGAATGCCTAAGAGATACAATATAAGAGAAAGGAGACCAATTGTTATGATGAGAAGAAATAACTACCTCATTTGTTTAGACAAGAAAAGAGAGGTGCTAAATAAAAATATTGTTACAATAATAATATCCTTGAGATTTTTTTTAGCATGAGGAAAAATATGCTTAAGATTAATAGGAGGTTTATGAGAAGAAGTGGGCCTCTGCTTGATTGCTGCACAGAGACACCGACTGTAACACTCGCATTCAGGCTTTATTACTGCAGGCAGCGGTCCCCAAATGAGCAAACTGCTTCAATGTGTTTCTAAAAAAGACAGTAGTAAAAGGCAAAAGATTTATGTGATCTAAAGAAAAACTGTAATTGAAAAGTAAAATTAAAAAGCCGGTAGTAGAGAGAAGAGAGATGCACCACCCTAAACTAGGAAAAACCTGTCTGAACCAACATGGAAATAACATTAAATGCAAACAAAATTAATTCTGTTTTTGAGCACTATGATGAACACTTGACTACTTCTAGTAATTCATGTATTGTTCTCCACACTGAAGCTCATTGAAATGTTAAAGTCTCAGATGAAGGGCCTGGAACTAGGGCAGGCGGAGGAACAGTGGGAAGGCATTAGTTCCTTGCTGTGCACACAGGAAATCCACACAGAATACTCAAACTACCTTGATTTCCTGTTACTTTTATTCCTAATGTACAGGAAATATTAGGCTCACCAAATAACAAAATAAAATTAGAGGAAGATATATAACATTTTCACCTCATTGGCAAGTAAGAGACGAATTGGAATGGGCCAACCAAGTCTCTGTAAATATTCTATTATAAAATAAATTCTGAGAAAATTACAGGATCTGTTTTTACTAATAAAAATATAGAAGATTATTTATGTTTTATAATGTAACACATCTCAATGATTATAAACAAATAATGTAAAAATGCATATTTTACAAATTTTAAAGATGTATAAAGAAGGAAATATATACAGAATAAGCATTGTAACTTTCCATTCACCTACCCACCGCAAACTGCTCCTTTCTTTAATGTAACCACAGAAAATACCTTTCCAAAAGTCCAAAAATTATTTGTAAATGATTATATAATAATCATGCATTCATACATGCTTGTATACATATATAAAATTAGTTTAAATTTTACAAAATACATATATAAACACACTTACTCTAGTTCCTTTAAATTATTTAAATCTTTTTTTTCTATCTATATTTTTTCTATATGTATTAACACTATTGTTATGGATACATCTTATTAAAATTAATTATTTATAATTTGTTTCATTTACAATGATTTTTATTTTTTTGCACATTTGTAAAGTAAAATGAAATCTTGTAAGAATATTTAATAAAAACTCTATATTTTTAACTGATATGCAATTACCAATGTATATTATGTAAAATAAGATTTTCATATTACTGGTCAGAGACAGCCCTATGTCAATGTTTAGAAACACTTAGAAATATAGTACTAACTTAAAGATAATATGGAATATAGGTAGCATGTTTAAAACCCCTCCTCTGGAAACACCGTGTACCAGCCTGTTTATATTGTTTAGTGATGTTTACATGATGGCTTACACCTGCTTTAACCAGCTATAAGTTCTATATTGCCCATGTGACCAGTGGAACATAAAAATTTACTAGCAATTTGCTCAAACTCTCCAAAAACCAAGAGTCCTTGCATATACCTTGGAGATTTATAATATAGTTATAAAGCATATCCTGTGCGCCTAAATAAGTGGTTCAAAGCCATGATTCTTGCCTGTGTTTTTATTCTCCTGCTGTACCATGTACTTTGCTTTAAAACTAAAACCTTATGTAAGTAAACTCTGTGCAGTCTTGTGACTCCTTTAGTCATCCAGACCTTTGAAATAGTTGCATATGTACATATTTTATAATTTATATATATAATTAATACTTATATATAAATATTATATGATTGGATAATAATATTGATAGAGCAGAGGTTACAAAAGGAAGCCTTCAATCGAAAATGGCCCAAGGCATTGCCAAATGTTCTGTTGGGAACAAAATAACACTTATTAGACATTACAGAATGTCACCACACTCTCAAAATTAAACTTGTTGTCACCAGCAAACAAAACTGTCATCTTTCCTTTCTTTACATGTTTGAGTTTAATTATTTTTAAACACTCTTTTGTATTTTATTTTGAATTTATTGGGGTGATACTGGTTAACAAAATTAGACAGGATTCAGGTGCACAGTTCTACAGCACATCATCTGTACACTATATTGTTTTTTACCACCCAAGTCAAGTCTTCCTGCATCACCATTTATGCCCCTTCCCCCCTCCTCCACCTCCCCCCATCCCAGCCTCGCCCAGACAATCACCACACTGTTGTCCATTCATTTTCTCTCTTTTTTTTCTTTTTCTTTTTTGCTCAGTCTCTCCCTCCCACTCAGTCCCCAGCCCAACAGCTGTCAGCCTGCTCTCTGAGTCTGTCTCTAGTATACTTGTTAGTTCATTTTGTTCATATGAATGAAATAAAATGATGCTTGTCTTTCTCTGACTGGATTATTTCATTTAGCATAATACTCTTCAGGTTTATCCATGCTGTTGCAAAGGGTAAGATTTCCTTCTTTTTTATAGCCAAGTAGTATTCCATGGTATAAATGCACCTCAATGTTTTTATCCACTCATCTACTGATGGACATTTCGGCTGCTTCCAAATCTTGGCCATTGTAAATAAAGCTGCAGTGAACATAGGGGTGCATATATTCTTTCAAATTAATGTTTCAGGTTTCTTTGGATAAATTTTGCAGTTACTGGGTCATAGACAGTTTCTTTTCAATTTTTTGAGGAAACTCCATATCGTTTTTCATAGTGGCTGCACCAGACTGCACTCCCACCAACAGTGCACCAGGGTCCCTTTTCTCCACACCCTCGCCAGCACTTTTTGTTTGTTTACTTATTGATGGTAGCCGTTCTGACGGGTGTGAAGTGGTATCTCATTGTGGTTTTAACTCGCATCTCTCTGATGATTAGTAACATTGAGCATTTTTTCATATGTCTCCTGGCCATCCATATATCCTCTTTGGAGAAGTGTCTATTTGGGTCTTTCACCCATTTTTTATTTATTGTACCTATTATTATTATTTTTTAAATCCTCTTTCAAGAATATTTTTTTCCATTGATATTTAGAGAGAGTGTGGAAGAGAGAGAGAGAAATAAACATCAATATGAGAGAGACACATTTATTGGTTGCATCTTGCAGGGACTCCTAACAGGGCCAGGGCTCAAACCTGAAACCCAGGTACATGCCCTTGACTAGGAATCGAACCCAAGACCCTTTGGTGTCCAGGTTGGAGCTCTAAGCACTGAGGCCAGGACACATTTGCCCAATTTTTAACTGGATTGTTTGGATTTTTGGTGTTGAGTTGTATAAGTTCCTTATAAATTTTTTATATTAACCCAAATTTTTTATATTAACCCCTTATCAGATATCCCATTGGTGAATATGTTCTCCCCATCAGTGGATTGTCTTTTCATCTTGATGATGGTTGCTTTTGTTGTACAAAAACTTTTTAGTTTGATGCAGTCCCATTTTTTATCTTTTCTTTTGTTTACCTTGCTTGAGGAGACATAAAAAAATATTGCTATGAGAAATGTCAAGATTTTTCGGCCTGTTTTATTCTAGGATTTTTATGGCTTTGAGTATAACATTTAAGTATTAAATCCATTTTGAGTTTATTCTTGTTTATGGTTTAAGAAGGTAGTGTAGCTTCATTTTTGGATGTATTTGTCCAATTTTCTCAACACTGTTTATTTAGTAGACTATCTTTAGCCCATTGTATCTTTTTGCCTCCTTTGTCAAATATTGATTGATTATAACGGCATGAATTATTTCTGGGTTTTCTATTCTGTTCCATTTATCTATATGTCTTTTTTTATGCCAGTACCATGCTGTTTTGATTATTATGGCTATGTAGTATAGTTTGAAATCAGGTAGCATAATTTTTCCAACTTTTTTCTTTTTTTCTGAAGAATGCAAACACTGTTTTTATTACATTTATAATTTTTAATAATATATGTAAGCTTTTATCTGTTGATTCATTCACTGAAAATTTATTGATTGATTTCTCAGCATGTATAACTCTCATGCTTCCCTAAATTTACCATTTTTTCTTGTATTCATTCCAAAATTTCAGTTCTTTACTTACTTTTAAAATGATTAAGATAGGTTATATTTACACTGTATTTAATACCTTACTTAGTCTACAGCAGTGTTAGAAAAACATATATAAAGTGGTAAAGACAGTAACAAAAATTAAAATGGATGTATATGAGGAATTCCTGTAATATGATTAAATAATAAAATAAAAAATAAACATAATTGTGAACCCAAAAAATAAATGAAGACTCAAATAACATAGTTGGAGATAATGGTAAGCTGAATAGTGCATGACTAATGCACAGGCATTTGTATACAAATAAAGATTTTAAAAATATTCTATAAACTAACAAGACAGTTATCAGGTCTATGAGCTTCTAGTTTGCAAACTCTAATATTTTAATCACAATACCCTTCATTTATATTATTGTGATTAGGTAAGTAGTGTTTACTGGTAATCATTTTTTTTCTTTGTTTCTCCATGCTTCCATCATTTCAATAGCTGCTGTTAAAAAGGAGAAAAATCCTAAAGAAATCATTATTTAGTTTGGATTTCCAAGGAAGCCAGATATAAAGAGAGAACTTATTTTAAATTATTTTAATCAGAGTGTATAATCACAAAGATTAGGAGTGAGGACTGAAAAGTATGAATCAGGAAATGGGGTGCAGAGCTATTGTGGAGGGGGAGAGTTCCCTCCTCTAGCCTTCTTTAGTTCTTATAGTGGGACTCCTAATAACCTAATAAAATTGACACAAAACTGAATTAGTGGGAGAAAAAACAAGTTAATATGTGTGAATGGGAGAATCATGATATGGTGTGCACATTATGAAATGAAGCTAAAGAAATGATTGAACCAGGCACCTTTTAATAGGTTTTCAACAACAAAACAAAAAACAATAATAAATTTGTGAGAAACTGACCAGACAAAGAATGTGCTCATTAGAAGCGAATCTAAGCAAGTTTTGGGGTATTCTTTAGTTAGGAATATAAACAAAGTTTGGGCTTGGGTAGTGAACTGGAAAGGCTTTACAAGGTTTGTTTGTACAAGCTTTCAACTGTAGATTCTATTAACTCTGAGATAAGCCTGTTTCTCAGCCCTCAGAGCCAGGAGGGCACCTACCACATAGGAGATTCATCTCCTGCTTTAGGGGAACAGAGAGGTCAAGGTTTTCTTCTTTCATGGGCAGTTTCTTAAGTGCTTTAATTTAAAATAATCAATATGCCATTGTGGGATATCTTGCAGCAGGCTGCCCTGGGTCCCTGCAGAGCCATTACAGACAGGCTTTTATGAGCTGGACTTGCTCCTGAGTTCTCAATACCCTAGTGCTTTTCTCAGAGAAGCTATCTAAACTGCAGTATCATCACTTGTGGGGGAAGGGGACAGAAATCCAGCGACCAACTACCATCTCTCAAAATCATAGGCGAGGTTAAGGGGGTATTAAGGTCCCCCACAGTTCTAGAGTCACAGACATAAATACAGAGGAGATTTCTGTGGTTGAGCAACAGACAGTCTCTGGGGGAGAAGGCAAGTGGGGCCTGAGTTTCTGTGAGGAAAGATGCTGCCAGGTTATGCACGTGTGGATTTGCTCAGAGCCCTTGAAGCTCATTGACTCATAGGCAAATGTAACTAACAAAAGAAATCTGGGGGGACAGTGTCTGGTACAAAAGTCAAATGGCTTATGTTTTCTTGTGTACCAACTCTTAAAATAATGTCATGTTTCAGTTTGCTTCATACTTGGATCATTACTCTATTTTATAAAAACATTTTATTCTAAGGCCCAGCCAGGCATGGCTCAGCGGTTAAGTGTTGGCCTAGGATCCAGGCGATTGGGGTTGGGTTCCCAGCCAGGGCACATGCCCGGGTTGCGGGCTTGGATCCCCAGTCAGGGGCTTGCAGGAGGCAGCCGATCAATGACTCTCTCATCATTGATGTTTCTGTCTCTCTCTCTCTTCCTTCCTCTCTCTGAAATCAATAAAGATATATTAAAAAAAAAAAGAAAAACATTTTATTCTAAAACTTTCATTATTTATATTAGAAAGAATAAGTATATTTTATTAAGGTATTACAAAGTATATATGTTGTATGTTTATGTGATTTTTTTCTTTTTTTTCTTCCTGAAGACATTTTACAGACTTGTCTTACTATTTTAAAATGATTACTTTTTAGCCCAGCCGGGCGTGGCTCAGCGGTTGAGAGTCGACCTAGGATCCAGGCGATCGGGGTTCGATTCCCGGCCAGGGCACATGCTCGGGTTGCGGGCTCGATCAATGACTCTCTCATCATTGATGTTTCTATCTCTCTTTCTCTCCCTCTCCTTTCCTCTCTCTGAAATCAATGAAGATATATTTTTAAAAATATAAAAAAATAAAAATAAAATGATTACTTTTTAGATTATGTTTTTTAAAAATTACTGTCCTTGTTCATCTCCAGTTTTTTGTTTCTTTGTTTTGTTTGTGTATGTGGTTGTTTTTTGTATCCACATCTGCAGAGTCAACCAACCGCATATAGAAAATACTTCAAAAAAAGAAAAATGTTGTTGCTAATGTGTATTATGTAATTAGGCCTATACTGGTTGTGTCTGTTCTGGGCACATACAGTCTTTTCTTTGTCATAATTCCCTGAACAGTACTGTACAATAACTAGTTACATAGCATTCACATTATAATAAGTATTAGAAGTAAGGGGGTTTTGGAACCAATCCCCCACAAATACCAAGGCACAATTGTACATGCCGTGGAATACTATCCATTCTTAAAAGAAAAAAACGAGCAAGAGAATTACCCAAATCTGGAACACAGAGCACTGACAACACCAAGGATGTAGAACAAAGGAACTCTCATTAATTACTGGTGGAAATGCAAATAGTATGCTATTTTGGAAGATAATTTTGCAGTTTCTTACCAAACTAAACATACCCCATCATATGTTATTGCGATCTTTGGTATATATTGAAGCAGTTATAATTTACGTAGCACAAAACCTGCGCGGGGATGTTTATAGCAGCTTTTTACGTAACTGACAATGTGTGGAAGCAACCAAGATGTTCTGCAGTAGATGAATGGATAAACTGGTACATCCACACAACAGAATATTACTCATTGCTGAAAAGAAATGAACTAGCCAGTGATGAAAGGATGTAGGGCAACTTTAAATGCATATTATTAAGGGAAAGAAACCAATCTATAAAAGCTACGCACTTTGAGATTCCTACTAGAGTGACTTCATAACTAGACCTTTAACTAATGAGCCTGTTTTCAGCTCCAGTTTCCCACTTTTCAGGCTTAGACCATGCTTGGACAATCTCCAGTATCCTGCCTGGAAAATTCGCTCCTCCTCTCACAGCAATCTGATATTACATCTATTTTGGAAAGATGCTTTCTTTCCTCTGTTCCATTACTAAACTCATTTTAAACTGCTTTATGCATTTAAAAATGTTAAAATCTTCGATCCTCTCTATCCACATAATTTTAGCTGTTGTAGACTTATTCCCTTTTGTGTTACTTTATTTTGTTTTTAATAAAGTCTCTTGAGAGAGGTGGGAGGAAAATAACATGGCTATTTTACCCTTTGCTGGTGAATCAAATAAATATGTACTGAGTACTGACTTTGGAAAAGCTTCATAGTGATGTTGGTAAATGGAGTCATGTTTCCTATGTTTCATTTAAAAAAATGATTATCACAAGATTTTCCAGAATCTTTTCTATTTTTTAAGGTTATTATTTTTATTTCTGTGGGAAATGCAATAATTTATATGTTTAAACTGACATCACTGATCTAAAATTGCATAATCTTTACTTGACATGTTTACTAAATACAATTGATGATAGCAACAGAAGGAAAATAGCTAGTTTAACAACAACATTAAAACATATATATTCAAGAGGAGACAATTTTGGCCATGACTAATGGATTTGATGAGACCAATTCATATGTGTCATGAAGTTTTGTATAAGAGTTTACTCCTAATTGCTTGTTTGCAAATTCTAAATTTCAAAAGTGAATTAGACGTAACCATATCATTGGGTTAGATGCATTCAGCCATGCTACAAACTTATTAATTATAATTTTAAATATTTGTATAATTCATTTAAAAATGTACTACGATTTAATTTTGTTGCATATGAGCACTGAGTCCTTTTATAACTCCATTAAAAAAATTTTTTTTTTTTTTGGTCAGATGCCATCATACTTATTTGACAGTTGTTGCTCTAAGTTCTCTTGCCAGGGGACAAATTATATATTTTTAAATATAATTTTTCTTCTATTATTAGCTGGATAGAAGATAAAGAGTGTGCTTTTTTTAATGATTGCATTTTAAGAAGAAGTACGGGATAGATTTTTAAAGAGGATGTTAAATTAAATCTTTTCTAAATTCTTTATTTCTTCTGCTTTATGATTCATTATTATATTTTTCTTAATTTTCACTTTTCTATCAGATTTAATCTGATTTTACATTTTCCTTTCTGTTGGATATCAAAATAAAATAAGTTATCAAATCTTCAAAAACTAGCATAATTCTTAACTTTTCAGTTCCAAACATTTGCTTAAGGTAAAAAATTAATATGCGATTTAAAAAAGTGATGTAATATTCTTTCTAATCAGATTTTAAAAAATAAACAGCCAAGGTAATGCAGTGGCAAATTTCTCAAGAATATATTTCTAGCATTATAACATATTAATCTCCATGATAACTTCCTGAATTATATGGTTGATAAGAAAAGAGCAGCTAGTCTGTAACCTCTGGAAAACACCAACCCCTGCCCTCCCAACCAAAGTAAAAAGACTCGGTAAAGTTATTCTGTATACGTGCTCACGAAACCTACATGCAATGTCTTTAACGGGTTGTGTCCAGACTCTCTAGGTTCTTAGGGTTGAAAATTTGAAATTTATGAAATATGGAAAGTGTCTACTACTGAAAAATAACAATAGTAGATACAAAATTACTGTGCAAAAATGTGAATATATTTTCTGACTGGAAAAGTTCCCTTTTCTGAAGGCTATGTACCTTGTTTATCACTTGCATCTCACTTAGATATCTTATATGCTCAGTCTCAGCGAGGGTGCCCACTGACACAGCCAGGTAAAACCTTAAAGTTGTGTTGGCTGTCTCAAACTTCACGTTTCACCTGTATCTTTTGATCACTTCTGTTATCTGAATTATTAGTAAAGTTTAATAATGACCAAGATCTCTAATTCTTGTGAGTTTAATTTGACAACCCACCTACTTGAGCTATCTCTGTGTCATTAATCTATTTTTTTCTAATAATGAAATTATAAGTGTGGTTTTGCTTTGGAAAAGTAACAAGCTTATCTCTGTCATTACCACAAGTTAAGATTCCTTTTGATGATATTTGTATTTGAAATTCAACAAGGCAACAGACTTTAGAAAGTTTGAAAGAGAATAATCTGTCCATTACTGAGTATATTGACAATGTTTCTTGTAATTTTTTTAATTTAATTAAATAAAATACAATACTGATTATTTAGAAGTTGATCTCTGAATTCATCATAATTGTTTTTCAGATCAGTAGGTTTAGCTATAGATTTGTAATTATCTACAGGAATTATCTTATAGAGCTTTGTCTAAAATGTGTAAAATAATCATATGGAATTAATAACTATAATAAAGAATAGAGGATATTTGAAGAGAAGAGAAAGGGTTTCAGTTTTTAACATGCTAAATCCACTGTACTTGTCGATATTTGGATTATCCTTTATCCAGATATGGGCTTGCCTTGTTAAAATCCAAGAGTATATAATTTTAACCTTTAATATTGTACTAACTTTAAATATAGATTTGACATAGTAAAATAGATATTGTAGTGTAGATATTTCCAAAATCTTGATTCTATGTGTGTCTGTAGGAAAGATTGTCTCTTTGATCTTTGTCTAACATAATAGGAGAAACAACTAAACTTATACAATATAATATAGTATAATGTAGATACCTGCACCCTGGAGCACAAAACTTCTCAATATCTTAAATTATCTTTTAGACAACATCATTCATCATTTTTCCTGATATTTCCAGTGACATTAACAGAGGTTATGGAATGCTTACATTGTCAATGGAGGTAAAGAGCATGGCATATTATATTTCTCTTATTATTGAATGTTAGAGTATTACAAACTAGAATAAACCTGTAAAAAAAATCATACATCATTTAATGTTTTAGGAGAAAAACTATTGCGTACCACCCTAAACCTAACAAGACAGTTCCTACTCCTTTGCATAGTTAGACAGATGAGCACACCGGGAGGAGGTAATATTTTAATGTTCCTAGCTAGGTTGTCTGTGAATAATGTCTGTTCTTACTAGACCAACAGCATCATGCTGATACAGAAAAGCAAGACTCTGTGAAACAAAGTGTATAACCACTTTCATCATCTTTTTCAAGGTAATGAATTGACAATGTGTCAATTGGTTTTTACTCTGGTTACAGGAAAAATGGTAAGTCCTATACTTAAAACTAGAACAGCTCTTATCGCTAAGTGCTGCCAGCATAGTTTTGCTAGAATGGAATTTTTTAAAAATCTAATGTTACCTAATGGACATTAATTAACCTGATGGGAGGATGTGTAGATTCACTGAAAAAGATGTTTGAATCTATAACATGCTTGTGGCCTAATAGTCAATCCCTAATTCAAAGTAACAGGCTGCAAGTACTGAAAGGCACAAGCAATCTCCTTCAATCTTTTCTTTTCCTTAAATAGTTATTAGTGTACCCTTGGAAAATACATGTGAATAACACACATGGAATTACACATTAAATAGTCTGCCTATTCCACTGTATAAAAGAATAAAATGGAATTTTTAAGTTAGAAAATTTTGGCAGAAGTGGGCAAACTATCAATTAGCACGAACCATTTAATGAACAACTAAATCTGAAATTCTTTCATTTAGTCAGTGTATAATAAAACTAAGTCTATTTTTTGTTCATTTATAGCCTTACATGTTCTCTTCTTTTTTACAAAATGATTTTAGATCATTAAGAAAAAATGTTCATAATATGTAATTTTTCTCAGTCCCTTTAAGTGCAATTCAGAGGCAGGCTCATTCTGCAAATTCCATAGAAACGACTCTCTTGATGAAAGCTTTGTTTTTGGTTAATAGTTTTAAGTGTGTGGGGTTCACTTTTTTCTGATGATATTACTAATATTAAACATAGAATATTTTTTACTCCAGAAGAGAAAGGATCAGAGTGATGTTTAATAAATAGAAAACCAAGGAAAGTCTGTATTGTTAGGTCAAGAATATTATGAAAAATATATACTTCTTGGATAAGGCCATTCTACAAGTAGCATAAAAATACTTCTATGAATGCATTTAAATTTTTCTGCTGTAATCATCTAATTTATTAGAACCGAACTTGTGATTCAGGAGCCATTTTGATTCTAGCACACAGTAAATATTTTATTTTCTCTCTCTTCTAGCTTGATCAAAACCAAGTTAAACTAGCACAAAAATAGATTTTGTTCCATATTGCTTTATTTTCATTTGCCTATGTCTCTATCACCTTGAGAAACAGTGTGTGTATGTTTGTATCCTTATTTTATAGCACTTTTCAAAAACAATGTGCTAAAAATGTCTCAGAGTTATGATTGTATCCCTATTAAACTATTCAGATTGATAGGAACATAAGGAGTGCAGAGTATGCAAAATCTGTCTTGCCTCTGTTGGAAATGATTGTTTCTATGTACTGCAACAACATCTTCAAAATAATACTGGAATCTTCAAAAACATGCTTAGAGTGCAATCAAAGCAATTTTGCAAAACTATCATTTTATGTTTGGTGTTTATTTTCTTTGCTTTTTGTTATGCCTAATAAACAATACAAATATTTCATTTTCATATCTACAAAAGAGAGAGTTTTTTGTGTCACATAATGTTATATGGATGCTCTGATTACAACACATTTACTTAGAATAAAATTAGGGTAATAGTTGACTCCCACTTATTATCAAATATAAGACCTGGTAACATTTATAATACAATGCTACATTTTACTTTGTTATATCATTTAGTGCATAACCATAATAGTCATTCATGTGACAACTATTTTGCCATGTGTATTCCAAGTAATTATTTTGCTTAAAATGTCTTGATTATCTACCTAGGTTCCTCAGTCAGTCTGGATAAACTTTCTAGCCCATAGAAATCCTGAGGAGCAATTTCCAGTGTTCTATATCTCAATGCTCAATATTATGGGTAATGAGCTAATTTCTAGTAACTTTTACTTAAAAGTAAAAATGAGCCTCATCTAAGAAGCATTTATAATTATTACCTTAATACAAACTTTTATGCGTGCACATTCTAATTGAATAGAGTTGTGCAATAATAACTACTTTCTTCATTTAATTAGTAAATTTCATATTTGCAGCTTTGTTACTCTGGGCCTGGCATATATTACCATTCAGAATTAGAAGATTCTTTTGTTTTTCAAGATTATCCAGAATTTAAGTTACATTTAGCTTAACAATAATCCAAAATGTTGTCTTCATTTTGTCAACCTTAATATTAACAATGCATAAAAAATATTTAATTATTTCAAATAATGTTTTTGGTCTAGAATTTTCAAGGTAAAATTAAGATGGCTATGGGAAATAAAACAGTGTTATTCCCAAGATGTTCGTACCTTAATTCCCAGAAATATGCAGAAATGATATAGGGTAAGGACTTTGTTATGAGGAGGTTATGGTGAGTTATCTAGGTGAACCCATTCTATTCATGGATCTTTAATCCTGCGAAAGGATGCCCAAGAGAAGACAAGGGAGCTACATTGTGGCGAGATATGAATCACCACCTCTAGCTTTGAAGATAAAGAGGCCTTGAGTTAGGGAATGTGACAGGCCTATAGAAACAACAAAATTTGGTCCGCCAACTGTAAATAACTGAATTCTGCCAAAACCTGAATAAGCAAGAAATAGACTTTTCCAACGCTCTTTAGAATGAAATGCAGCCTGACCCATTCCTTGATTTTAGCCCAGTTAGGCCTGTGTCTGACTTGGACCTATAGAATTGTGATATATTTCCTTTATTTAATTCACTACATGTGTGGCAGTTTAGTCTGGTAGCAATGGAACACTAAAACAGCAAGTGGATAGTGACATGCAATAATTTAAAGAAAATCTTAATCAGCTTAGATTGCTTAGTTGCCAAACAAATAAAATTTCAACAGGTTTCTTGGCTTTGCATGTTATTCAGGCAAAATAAGTCATTATTTTGCTCTTGATTTTCAGAAATATTTGTTAATTCTTGTGCTCAAATATAGAACTTCTATTTTTTAAATTATTAATTACAGCTATGTTACCTCTTTAACAATCGCCTTTTTAATATGTTGCTGTTCTTTAAATATGTATTTTGTTGGTGGACTTGAGTTTGAATGACTCCTTTGATCATCCTGTGTAATGTCAATAGACCATTTGGGAGTAACATACACACACACGCACAGTCATGCCATATGCCACTCTTCTTGTGGTGAGAAGAGTTCAGATTTTTTTTTTAAAAAATATGTAATTAAAATAAAAAACCATGAAAGAACACAAGGAAAGATTTGGTGGTGATAGATATGTTTAGCACCCTGGTTATAGTGATGGTGTTCATAGGTGTGTGCATATGTCTAAACTCACCAAATGTATTTATTAACTGTGTGCAATTTTTTCTATATAGATTATACCTCAATAAAGCTTTAAAATTAAGTAGTGGACAGAGGGAAAATTACTAAAAAGTAAATGAAACTCAGAATTCATAGATCTCACTTCTTTAAGGGAAAAGGGAAGGATCTTATTAATGTTTATTTATAGTCATAATGATTGTATAAAATTTACAAAATTAAGGAATTTGCACAGCAATCAGTTATAATTTCTTCATTTTTATATCCCCTTTCCTCTAAGTGGTTTTATTATAATTATTGTTGCATTTATATTAATTTGAACTT